>NC_074676.1:7556308-7690875 GCF_029448725.1 Salvelinus fontinalis | reverse complement strand
AACTACCCTGGCTTCAGAAAGCATGCCTGCATCCCATAATTGACATATTGAAAGAAGTATTGGAACTAGACCTTAGTGTTACTTGTGGAACCCCGGCTCCATGAGTGAGATGTCATATACGCATAAACAATGACTTTACAACGCATGCTTGGCAAAGGGATAAAGGGTGAAGTCTTGCATTGCCGATTCCTTTCCCAAGGAATGTTTTGTATTCATACCGGCACACAAGTCTGACTTCCGTGTGTTTTATGTTGGTGCAAACATCAAAGTTATGCGTATGTTAAGATTCAGACTTCTCTTACTTCTCCCAGTTTTTCTAAGCTTTTTTCCCCCCTAAACTGTCTAGTGTGTTTCTTAGCCTTGCCCCAATCACTGCTACCTCCATTTCATGGTGGTGCCTGGTTGTCCTGCCTGGCAGCAGTGCTCGCACAAATCTGACAGGATTATAGCCATCCTAATCTGAGTTAGATCTGAGTTAAACAGGATTGAGCCGTATCGACAGATGCATAGGTTATTTATTAAAGAGGCTCCTTCCACAACTTGAACATTAGGTATTAGAGAAAGCCTGTCAGTACAGCACCTGCCAAGAGTGTGTACACCACCTCCTGGCAGTCAATGCTGGGTCAGTGCCATGCCTCTGATGGTGAAATGGGGAGAAGGTGGGTATAGCAATAATCCCTTCCTCTCGTGACACTAGGTTGGGTTAAACCCATATTATTACTCATTACATATTACTCATACATTGAATTCAGATGTACAGTAAGCCTAATGTTTCACACAGGTAATAACCCAGTCAACATCTCAATCTATGTTGAATGTTAGATTGAATCAATCTACATTTTCATTTAGATTAAAATATATATTTCATATGAGAAACCTTTTTTCAGGAATAATATACACTGAACAAAAATATAAACGCAACAAATGAAGTGTTGGTCCCATGTTTCATGAGCTGAACTAAAAGATCCCAGAAATGTTCCATATGCACAAAAAGTTTAAAAAATGTACATCTCTGTTAGTGAACATTTCCACTACCATAATAATCCATCCACCTGACAGGTGTAGCATATCAACAAGCTGATTAAACAGCACGATCATTACACAAGTACAGCTTGTGCTGGAGACAAAAGGCTACTCTAAAAGGTGTAGTTTGGTCACACAACACAATGCCACAGATGTCTCAAGTTTCGAGGGAGTGTGCAGTTGGCATGCTGACAGCAGAATTGTCTACCAGAGCAGTTGCAAGATAATTGAATGTTCATTTCTCTACCAGAAGCTGCCTCCAACGTGGTTTTAGAGAAATTGGCAGTACGTCCAACTGGCCTCACAACCGCAAACTACGTGTAATAACTCCAGCCCAGGACCTCCACAATTATAGACAACAAGCACAACTGCATTTCATCAATGGAAATTTGAATGCACAGAGATACCGTGACGAGATTCATCCGCAGCCATCACCTCATGTTTCTGCATGATAATGCACAGCACAATGTCGCAGGGATCTGCAAAAAAATGCCCAGTTCTTCCATGACCTGCATACTCCCCAGACATGTCACCCATTGAGCATGTTTGGGATGCTCTGGATCGACGTGTATAACAGAGGGTTCCAGTTCCCGTCAATGTTCAGCAACTTCACAAAGCGATTGAGGACGAATGGGACAACATTTCACAGGCCACAATCAACAGCTTGATCAACTCTAGGTGAAGGAGATGTGTCGTGCTGCATGAAGAAAATGGTGGTCACACCAGATACTGATTGGTTTTCTGATCCACGCCCCCTACCTTTTTTTAAGGTGTCTGTGACCAACAGATGCATATCTGTATTCCTAGTCATGTGTAGGGCGGTCACGAGTCATGACCAAAGTCAAATTCCACGTGACCATTTAGTCACGGTAATTAGGCTTATCCAAGCTCTGATGCTACTGATGGTCATTAGTAGTCTACCAAACTTGCTAACTGCCGGGTACTCAGCACTCTATTTTCCCTCTAATCACTTTGACATCAATGAAAATGTATTCAAAAAACACTTCATGAGAGCCACTGAGCTCATGTTGCGCAACATTTCTATATGCTATGCAATTGTGTGAGAAAACAGAGTGATGGCATCTATTAAAAAGAGGAGGATCCCATCAGCTTTCTATAGGCTAGGCCTACTATATTTATTTTTCAACTTTCCTAATATTAAGCACATTGCTTCTCTTTACAACAGGAGTAGAGCCTACCTGAAAATTAACCACGAGGAACAGTGTCCTCCATTCGCTATTTAAGTGCATAGATACATGTACTTTTTTCCGCTGACCCTGTTTCGAGACATGATAATGGTCTATTCTAAATCAAAACAAATTTCACACACATTTTTTTGATGAAATCAATAATAGTGTGATAGGTGACTATTAGCCTATCACTTGTGAATGATGCCCAGCATAAGGCAAGAAACAGCGAATGCATTTTTTCTTTACTTTTTCAAATGAAATTTGCACACCTCATGTAGCCATAGACCAATATCTTTTGATGAGGTTTGTATCAAAACTAAAGTGCCCAAATATCTTCTTACAATGAAGCACATTAATTCACTTTACAGCGGGCGTAGAGCCCAACTGGCATACATACACAGCGGGTGAGTTTCAAATTTGGGTAAGATTATTTTTACCATAAAAATGCACCTTCATAATAACAGCATTACATGCATAATCGCATCTGTGGTCACTTTTGGAATGGTGTTGTCCCGCTAATGGAACATTCACGCTTGTAGCCTACTGCCGTGTGCACATTGCTGCGCTTATAATGTGAAGAAATAGCCTAATAGTTTATCAATATTTTAAGCGAAACGTTCTCATCTGTTGCGTCAGGCTTATTGCTTAAAACAGTTTTTTTTGATGATAGTGGTTGTATTAATTTGGGATCTATCGCATTCCCACAACTGTCCCAGACGATGTTTGGAATATTTATTTATCGCACAGAATAGGTAAACTTTTGCACTATGTGTCACGCCCTGACCTTAGAGATCCTTTTTATGTCTCTATTTTGGTTGGTCAGGGCGTGAGTTTGGGTGGGCATTCTATGTCTGGTGTTTTATGTTGTCTATTTCTTTGTGTTTGGCCGTGTGTGGTTCTCAATCAGAGGCAGCTGTCTATCGTTGTCTCTGATTGAGAACCATATTTAGGTATCCTGTTTTCCCACTGAGTTGTGGGTGATTATTTTCTGTTTAGTGTTTTTTGTCGCCTTACAGAACTGGTCGTTTGTCGTGTTGTTGTTTTGTTAGTGTTCATATTTATTAAAATATCATATTATGAATACTTACCACGCTGCACCTTGGTCCTCTCCTCCTTCTCCCGACGACGTTCGTTACACTATGGGGGATAGTAGATTTACATAGAATACTGCTTTTGCTGTTCGTTAGGCCTACTCATCTTGCTGGCTGACGAAAAGTAAATGTTCACAGTTCTTCCGATATCTTCAATATGCGCCTCGAAATTGGATAAGGATGCATGCTGTTGCTTCCCCGATATGTCTGTTTTCACTTGTAGCCTCTGTGAAAGAACCGATCATGTGACAGAGAGCCATGTGAGGGAAAGGTTTTTCCACATGCAGCAGGGAGGAGGGAATTATACTTATTACAACAGCCACCGGCCGCAAAAGGCATGGATTTTTTAAGGGAGCATTACGGCCGCACAAAGGGGAAGCAGCCAGGAAATTTGAGGCATTATCAAGTGCTTGTCAAATTGTGAATGAAAGACTGATGAAGTGTGTACAGCAAGCACAAGAAACAAAGCAGAACTCAGGCCTTTCATTTAACTTTTTTCAAATCATCAATAGTCACATCATGCAGCCATGGCCCCCCGTAGCCATGGCCCATGAGCGGATGAATCTGAATGCAACAGGCCTGCCACTGCAGATCATTGAGCCTTCCAGAGTGCCAGTGCCCTTTCTAAACACTGACTATAAGGAAAAAAGTGGTGCGTTTTTTGGAAGTGGTGTGACCTAAACAGATAATTTAATGCTCTTTATCTAATGTTTTAATGCTTCATTGCAGGACCTTTTTGAGCAGAGGGAAGATCTCTCCTGACAAGTTCCGTTTAGCAGCTATCTCGACCTGTCATACCCTACTGTTAAACTGTCAAAGACTGTAACACCCTCTGTTATGTTGTTGATGAAGGGTGCACGTTGCTTATGCACAGTCTCAAGGCCATATTGGGACCTGTCTATTGTGCTTGAGGCTTCCTGACAGCAGACTCTTGAACCACTGGAAAGCGTGGTGATGTAATACCTCTCCTAAAACGCATTACCGTCAGACACCTGCAAAGGGAGTGAGTGAGCTGCAGGCCCTGTCAGTCCATCAATCGTTCCTATTATTTTCCTCCGGGGTTCTCCTATGTAACCTTTCTACCCAACCCTGCCTTTAATTAAGGTCAGTGACAACTATTTTGCTTTGTAGCTTGTAGTTTTCCACCCACCGCTCTTCCTGTCTAGAGAAGAAGAGCATCTCCACCATTTGTGTCCTGTATGTGCTTTGAGCATTTGCTTGGATGAAGCGAGAGTATTGCTTAAGAGCGACAACGCCTCTTCTTTCTTGGGCGCCTGTCTGCAAAGGGGGTGTCTGTCTCGTAAATGGCTATCCTTTTGGATAGTGGATGCTATTATATTGAAAAGTATAATAGAAAGGGTAAAAGCCCAGAAGAACTCAATCCACCAGAGGCATGGCTACCTCTTGGACTGTTCAAAGGCATCTCCTTACATGATATTTGTGTTAAGGCATGTATGGCCACCCCTCATACATTTGAGGTTTTACCATCTGGATGTCACTGTGCCTTCTATGGCGCATACTTCCTAATTGTCCAAGCCTCTGATACTGTTGGAACTACCCTGGCTTCAGAAAGCATGCCTGCATCCCATAATTGACATATTGAAAGAAGTATTGGAACTAGACCTTAGTGTTACTTGTGGAACCCCGGCTCCATGAGTGAGATGTCATATACGCATAAACAATGACTTTACAACGCATGCTTGGCAAAGGGATAAAGGGTGAAGTCTTGCATTGCCGATTCCTTTCCCAAGGAATGTTTTGTATTCATACCGGCACACAAGTCTGACTTCCGTGTGTTTTATGTTGGTGCAAACATCAAAGTTATGCGTATGTTAAGATTCAGACTTCTCTTACTTCTCCCAGTTTTTCTAAGCTTTTTTCCCCCCTAAACTGTCTAGTGTGTTTCTTAGCCTTGCCCCAATCACTGCTACCTCCATTTCATGGTGGTGCCTGGTTGTCCTGCCTGGCAGCAGTGCTCGCACAAATCTGACAGGATTATAGCCATCCTAATCTGAGTTAGATCTGAGTTAAACAGGATTGAGCCGTATCGACAGATGCATAGGTTATTTATTAAAGAGGCTCCTTCCACAACTTGAACATTAGGTATTAGAGAAAGCCTGTCAGTACAGCACCTGCCAAGAGTGTGTACACCACCTCCTGGCAGTCAATGCTGGGTCAGTGCCATGCCTCTGATGGTGAAATGGGGAGAAGGTGGGTATAGCAATAATCCCTTCCTCTCGTGACACTAGGTTGGGTTAAACCCATATTATTACTCATTACATATTACTCATACATTGAATTCAGATGTACAGTAAGCCTAATGTTTCACACAGGTAATAACCCAGTCAACATCTCAATCTATGTTGAATGTTAGATTGAATCAATCTACATTTTCATTTAGATTAAAATATATATTTCATATGAGAAACCTTTTTTCAGGAATAATATACACTGAACAAAAATATAAACGCAACAAATGAAGTGTTGGTCCCATGTTTCATGAGCTGAACTAAAAGATCCCAGAAATGTTCCATATGCACAAAAAGTTTAAAAAATGTACATCTCTGTTAGTGAACATTTCCACTACCATAATAATCCATCCACCTGACAGGTGTAGCATATCAACAAGCTGATTAAACAGCACGATCATTACACAAGTACAGCTTGTGCTGGAGACAAAAGGCTACTCTAAAAGGTGTAGTTTGGTCACACAACACAATGCCACAGATGTCTCAAGTTTCGAGGGAGTGTGCAGTTGGCATGCTGACAGCAGAATTGTCTACCAGAGCAGTTGCAAGATAATTGAATGTTCATTTCTCTACCAGAAGCTGCCTCCAACGTGGTTTTAGAGAAATTGGCAGTACGTCCAACTGGCCTCACAACCGCAAACTACGTGTAATAACTCCAGCCCAGGACCTCCACAATTATAGACAACAAGCACAACTGCATTTCATCAATGGAAATTTGAATGCACAGAGATACCGTGACGAGATTCATCCGCAGCCATCACCTCATGTTTCTGCATGATAATGCACAGCACAATGTCGCAGGGATCTGCAAAAAAATGCCCAGTTCTTCCATGACCTGCATACTCCCCAGACATGTCACCCATTGAGCATGTTTGGGATGCTCTGGATCGACGTGTATAACAGAGGGTTCCAGTTCCCGTCAATGTTCAGCAACTTCACAAAGCGATTGAGGACGAATGGGACAACATTTCACAGGCCACAATCAACAGCTTGATCAACTCTAGGTGAAGGAGATGTGTCGTGCTGCATGAAGAAAATGGTGGTCACACCAGATACTGATTGGTTTTCTGATCCACGCCCCCTACCTTTTTTTAAGGTGTCTGTGACCAACAGATGCATATCTGTATTCCTAGTCATGTGTAGGGCGGTCACGAGTCATGACCAAAGTCAAATTCCACGTGACCATTTAGTCACGGTAATTAGGCTTATCCAAGCTCTGATGCTACTGATGGTCATTAGTAGTCTACCAAACTTGCTAACTGCCGGGTACTCAGCACTCTATTTTCCCTCTAATCACTTTGACATCAATGAAAATGTATTCAAAAAACACTTCATGAGAGCCACTGAGCTCATGTTGCGCAACATTTCTATATGCTATGCAATTGTGTGAGAAAACAGAGTGATGGCATCTATTAAAAAGAGGAGGATCCCATCAGCTTTCTATAGGCTAGGCCTACTATATTTATTTTTCAACTTTCCTAATATTAAGCACATTGCTTCTCTTTACAACAGGAGTAGAGCCTACCTGAAAATTAACCACGAGGAACAGTGTCCTCCATTCGCTATTTAAGTGCATAGATACATGTACTTTTTTCCGCTGACCCTGTTTCGAGACATGATAATGGTCTATTCTAAATCAAAACAAATTTCACACACATTTTTTTGATGAAATCAATAATAGTGTGATAGGTGACTATTAGCCTATCACTTGTGAATGATGCCCAGCATAAGGCAAGAAACAGCGAATGCATTTTTTCTTTACTTTTTCAAATGAAATTTGCACACCTCATGTAGCCATAGACCAATATCTTTTGATGAGGTTTGTATCAAAACTAAAGTGCCCAAATATCTTCTTACAATGAAGCACATTAATTCACTTTACAGCGGGCGTAGAGCCCAACTGGCATACATACACAGCGGGTGAGTTTCAAATTTGGGTAAGATTATTTTTACCATAAAAATGCACCTTCATAATAACAGCATTACATGCATAATCGCATCTGTGGTCACTTTTGGAATGGTGTTGTCCCGCTAATGGAACATTCACGCTTGTAGCCTACTGCCGTGTGCACATTGCTGCGCTTATAATGTGAAGAAATAGCCTAATAGTTTATCAATATTTTAAGCGAAACGTTCTCATCTGTTGCGTCAGGCTTATTGCTTAAAACAGTTTTTTTTGATGATAGTGGTTGTATTAATTTGGGATCTATCGCATTCCCACAACTGTCCCAGACGATGTTTGGAATATTTATTTATCGCACAGAATAGGTAAACTTTTGCACTATGTGTCACGCCCTGACCTTAGAGATCCTTTTTATGTCTCTATTTTGGTTGGTCAGGGCGTGAGTTTGGGTGGGCATTCTATGTCTGGTGTTTTATGTTGTCTATTTCTTTGTGTTTGGCCGTGTGTGGTTCTCAATCAGAGGCAGCTGTCTATCGTTGTCTCTGATTGAGAACCATATTTAGGTATCCTGTTTTCCCACTGAGTTGTGGGTGATTATTTTCTGTTTAGTGTTTTTTGTCGCCTTACAGAACTGGTCGTTTGTCGTGTTGTTGTTTTGTTAGTGTTCATATTTATTAAAATATCATATTATGAATACTTACCACGCTGCACCTTGGTCCTCTCCTCCTTCTCCCGACGACGTTCGTTACACTATGGGGGATAGTAGATTTACATAGAATACTGCTTTTGCTGTTCGTTAGGCCTACTCATCTTGCTGGCTGACGAAAAGTAAATGTTCACAGTTCTTCCGATATCTTCAATATGCGCCTCGAAATTGGATAAGGATGCATGCTGTTGCTTCCCCGATATGTCTGTTTTCACTTGTAGCCTCTGTGAAAGAACCGATCATGTGACAGAGAGCCATGTGAGGGAAAGGTTTTTCCACATGCAGCAGGGAGGAGGGAATTATACTTATTACAACAGCCACCGGCCGCAAAAGGCATGGATTTTTTAAGGGAGCATTACGGCCGCACAAAGGGGAAGCAGCCAGGAAATTTGAGGCATTATCAAGTGCTTGTCAAATTGTGAATGAAAGACTGATGAAGTGTGTACAGCAAGCACAAGAAACAAAGCAGAACTCAGGCCTTTCATTTAACTTTTTTCAAATCATCAATAGTCACATCATGCAGCCATGGCCCCCCGTAGCCATGGCCCATGAGCGGATGAATCTGAATGCAACAGGCCTGCCACTGCAGATCATTGAGCCTTCCAGAGTGCCAGTGCCCTTTCTAAACACTGACTATAAGGAAAAAAGTGGTGCGTTTTTTGGAAGTGGTGTGACCTAAACAGATAATTTAATGCTCTTTATCTAATGTTTTAATGCTTCATTGCAGGACCTTTTTGAGCAGAGGGAAGATCTCTCCTGACAAGTTCCGTTTAGCAGCTATCTCGACCTGTCATACCCTACTGTTAAACTGTCAAAGACTGTAACACCCTCTGTTATGTTGTTGATGAAGGGTGCACGTTGCTTATGCACAGTCTCAAGGCCATATTGGGACCTGTCTATTGTGCTTGAGGCTTCCTGACAGCAGACTCTTGAACCACTGGAAAGCGTGGTGATGTAATACCTCTCCTAAAACGCATTACCGTCAGACACCTGCAAAGGGAGTGAGTGAGCTGCAGGCCCTGTCAGTCCATCAATCGTTCCTATTATTTTCCTCCGGGGTTCTCCTATGTAACCTTTCTACCCAACCCTGCCTTTAATTAAGGTCAGTGACAACTATTTTGCTTTGTAGCTTGTAGTTTTCCACCCACCGCTCTTCCTGTCTAGAGAAGAAGAGCATCTCCACCATTTGTGTCCTGTATGTGCTTTGAGCATTTGCTTGGATGAAGCGAGAGTATTGCTTAAGAGCGACAACGCCTCTTCTTTCTTGGGCGCCTGTCTGCAAAGGGGGTGTCTGTCTCGTAAATGGCTATCCTTTTGGATAGTGGATGCTATTATATTGAAAAGTATAATAGAAAGGGTAAAAGCCCAGAAGAACTCAATCCACCAGAGGCATGGCTACCTCTTGGACTGTTCAAAGGCATCTCCTTACATGATATTTGTGTTAAGGCATGTATGGCCACCCCTCATACATTTGAGGTTTTACCATCTGGATGTCACTGTGCCTTCTATGGCGCATACTTCCTAATTGTCCAAGCCTCTGATACTGTTGGAACTACCCTGGCTTCAGAAAGCATGCCTGCATCCCATAATTGACATATTGAAAGAAGTATTGGAACTAGACCTTAGTGTTACTTGTGGAACCCCGGCTCCATGAGTGAGATGTCATATACGCATAAACAATGACTTTACAACGCATGCTTGGCAAAGGGATAAAGGGTGAAGTCTTGCATTGCCGATTCCTTTCCCAAGGAATGTTTTGTATTCATACCGGCACACAAGTCTGACTTCCGTGTGTTTTATGTTGGTGCAAACATCAAAGTTATGCGTATGTTAAGATTCAGACTTCTCTTACTTCTCCCAGTTTTTCTAAGCTTTTTTCCCCCCTAAACTGTCTAGTGTGTTTCTTAGCCTTGCCCCAATCACTGCTACCTCCATTTCATGGTGGTGCCTGGTTGTCCTGCCTGGCAGCAGTGCTCGCACAAATCTGACAGGATTATAGCCATCCTAATCTGAGTTAGATCTGAGTTAAACAGGATTGAGCCGTATCGACAGATGCATAGGTTATTTATTAAAGAGGCTCCTTCCACAACTTGAACATTAGGTATTAGAGAAAGCCTGTCAGTACAGCACCTGCCAAGAGTGTGTACACCACCTCCTGGCAGTCAATGCTGGGTCAGTGCCATGCCTCTGATGGTGAAATGGGGAGAAGGTGGGTATAGCAATAATCCCTTCCTCTCGTGACACTAGGTTGGGTTAAACCCATATTATTACTCATTACATATTACTCATACATTGAATTCAGATGTACAGTAAGCCTAATGTTTCACACAGGTAATAACCCAGTCAACATCTCAATCTATGTTGAATGTTAGATTGAATCAATCTACATTTTCATTTAGATTAAAATATATATTTCATATGAGAAACCTTTTTTCAGGAATAATATACACTGAACAAAAATATAAACGCAACAAATGAAGTGTTGGTCCCATGTTTCATGAGCTGAACTAAAAGATCCCAGAAATGTTCCATATGCACAAAAAGTTTAAAAAATGTACATCTCTGTTAGTGAACATTTCCACTACCATAATAATCCATCCACCTGACAGGTGTAGCATATCAACAAGCTGATTAAACAGCACGATCATTACACAAGTACAGCTTGTGCTGGAGACAAAAGGCTACTCTAAAAGGTGTAGTTTGGTCACACAACACAATGCCACAGATGTCTCAAGTTTCGAGGGAGTGTGCAGTTGGCATGCTGACAGCAGAATTGTCTACCAGAGCAGTTGCAAGATAATTGAATGTTCATTTCTCTACCAGAAGCTGCCTCCAACGTGGTTTTAGAGAAATTGGCAGTACGTCCAACTGGCCTCACAACCGCAAACTACGTGTAATAACTCCAGCCCAGGACCTCCACAATTATAGACAACAAGCACAACTGCATTTCATCAATGGAAATTTGAATGCACAGAGATACCGTGACGAGATTCATCCGCAGCCATCACCTCATGTTTCTGCATGATAATGCACAGCACAATGTCGCAGGGATCTGCAAAAAAATGCCCAGTTCTTCCATGACCTGCATACTCCCCAGACATGTCACCCATTGAGCATGTTTGGGATGCTCTGGATCGACGTGTATAACAGAGGGTTCCAGTTCCCGTCAATGTTCAGCAACTTCACAAAGCGATTGAGGACGAATGGGACAACATTTCACAGGCCACAATCAACAGCTTGATCAACTCTAGGTGAAGGAGATGTGTCGTGCTGCATGAAGAAAATGGTGGTCACACCAGATACTGATTGGTTTTCTGATCCACGCCCCCTACCTTTTTTTAAGGTGTCTGTGACCAACAGATGCATATCTGTATTCCTAGTCATGTGTAGGGCGGTCACGAGTCATGACCAAAGTCAAATTCCACGTGACCATTTAGTCACGGTAATTAGGCTTATCCAAGCTCTGATGCTACTGATGGTCATTAGTAGTCTACCAAACTTGCTAACTGCCGGGTACTCAGCACTCTATTTTCCCTCTAATCACTTTGACATCAATGAAAATGTATTCAAAAAACACTTCATGAGAGCCACTGAGCTCATGTTGCGCAACATTTCTATATGCTATGCAATTGTGTGAGAAAACAGAGTGATGGCATCTATTAAAAAGAGGAGGATCCCATCAGCTTTCTATAGGCTAGGCCTACTATATTTATTTTTCAACTTTCCTAATATTAAGCACATTGCTTCTCTTTACAACAGGAGTAGAGCCTACCTGAAAATTAACCACGAGGAACAGTGTCCTCCATTCGCTATTTAAGTGCATAGATACATGTACTTTTTTCCGCTGACCCTGTTTCGAGACATGATAATGGTCTATTCTAAATCAAAACAAATTTCACACACATTTTTTTGATGAAATCAATAATAGTGTGATAGGTGACTATTAGCCTATCACTTGTGAATGATGCCCAGCATAAGGCAAGAAACAGCGAATGCATTTTTTCTTTACTTTTTCAAATGAAATTTGCACACCTCATGTAGCCATAGACCAATATCTTTTGATGAGGTTTGTATCAAAACTAAAGTGCCCAAATATCTTCTTACAATGAAGCACATTAATTCACTTTACAGCGGGCGTAGAGCCCAACTGGCATACATACACAGCGGGTGAGTTTCAAATTTGGGTAAGATTATTTTTACCATAAAAATGCACCTTCATAATAACAGCATTACATGCATAATCGCATCTGTGGTCACTTTTGGAATGGTGTTGTCCCGCTAATGGAACATTCACGCTTGTAGCCTACTGCCGTGTGCACATTGCTGCGCTTATAATGTGAAGAAATAGCCTAATAGTTTATCAATATTTTAAGCGAAACGTTCTCATCTGTTGCGTCAGGCTTATTGCTTAAAACAGTTTTTTTTGATGATAGTGGTTGTATTAATTTGGGATCTATCGCATTCCCACAACTGTCCCAGACGATGTTTGGAATATTTATTTATCGCACAGAATAGGTAAACTTTTGCACTATGTGTCACGCCCTGACCTTAGAGATCCTTTTTATGTCTCTATTTTGGTTGGTCAGGGCGTGAGTTTGGGTGGGCATTCTATGTCTGGTGTTTTATGTTGTCTATTTCTTTGTGTTTGGCCGTGTGTGGTTCTCAATCAGAGGCAGCTGTCTATCGTTGTCTCTGATTGAGAACCATATTTAGGTATCCTGTTTTCCCACTGAGTTGTGGGTGATTATTTTCTGTTTAGTGTTTTTTGTCGCCTTACAGAACTGGTCGTTTGTCGTGTTGTTGTTTTGTTAGTGTTCATATTTATTAAAATATCATATTATGAATACTTACCACGCTGCACCTTGGTCCTCTCCTCCTTCTCCCGACGACGTTCGTTACACTATGGGGGATAGTAGATTTACATAGAATACTGCTTTTGCTGTTCGTTAGGCCTACTCATCTTGCTGGCTGACGAAAAGTAAATGTTCACAGTTCTTCCGATATCTTCAATATGCGCCTCGAAATTGGATAAGGATGCATGCTGTTGCTTCCCCGATATGTCTGTTTTCACTTGTAGCCTCTGTGAAAGAACCGATCATGTGACAGAGAGCCATGTGAGGGAAAGGTTTTTCCACATGCAGCAGGGAGGAGGGAATTATACTTATTACAACAGCCACCGGCCGCAAAAGGCATGGATTTTTTAAGGGAGCATTACGGCCGCACAAAGGGGAAGCAGCCAGGAAATTTGAGGCATTATCAAGTGCTTGTCAAATTGTGAATGAAAGACTGATGAAGTGTGTACAGCAAGCACAAGAAACAAAGCAGAACTCAGGCCTTTCATTTAACTTTTTTCAAATCATCAATAGTCACATCATGCAGCCATGGCCCCCCGTAGCCATGGCCCATGAGCGGATGAATCTGAATGCAACAGGCCTGCCACTGCAGATCATTGAGCCTTCCAGAGTGCCAGTGCCCTTTCTAAACACTGACTATAAGAAAAAAAGTGGTGCGTTTTTTGGAAGTGGTGTGACCTAAACAGATAATTTAATGCTCTTTATCTAATGTTTTAATGCTTCATTGCAGGACCTTTTTGAGCAGAGGGAAGATCTCTCCTGACAAGTTCCGTTTAGCAGCTATCTCGACCTGTCATACCCTACTGTTAAACTGTCAAAGACTGTAACACCCTCTGTTATGTTGTTGATGAAGGGTGCACGTTGCTTATGCACAGTCTCAAGGCCATATTGGGACCTGTCTATTGTGCTTGAGGCTTCCTGACAGCAGACTCTTGAACCACTGGAAAGCGTGGTGATGTAATACCTCTCCTAAAACGCATTACCGTCAGACACCTGCAAAGGGAGTGAGTGAGCTGCAGGCCCTGTCAGTCCATCAATCGTTCCTATTATTTTCCTCCGGGGTTCTCCTATGTAACCTTTCTACCCAACCCTGCCTTTAATTAAGGTCAGTGACAACTATTTTGCTTTGTAGCTTGTAGTTTTCCACCCACCGCTCTTCCTGTCTAGAGAAGAAGAGCATCTCCACCATTTGTGTCCTGTATGTGCTTTGAGCATTTGCTTGGATGAAGCGAGAGTATTGCTTAAGAGCGACAACGCCTCTTCTTTCTTGGGCGCCTGTCTGCAAAGGGGGTGTCTGTCTCGTAAATGGCTATCCTTTTGGATAGTGGATGCTATTATATTGAAAAGTATAATAGAAAGGGTAAAAGCCCAGAAGAACTCAATCCACCAGAGGCATGGCTACCTCTTGGACTGTTCAAAGGCATCTCCTTACATGATATTTGTGTTAAGGCATGTATGGCCACCCCTCATACATTTGAGGTTTTACCATCTGGATGTCACTGTGCCTTCTATGGCGCATACTTCCTAATTGTCCAAGCCTCTGATACTGTTGGAACTACCCTGGCTTCAGAAAGCATGCCTGCATCCCATAATTGACATATTGAAAGAAGTATTGGAACTAGACCTTAGTGTTACTTGTGGAACCCCGGCTCCATGAGTGAGATGTCATATACGCATAAACAATGACTTTACAACGCATGCTTGGCAAAGGGATAAAGGGTGAAGTCTTGCATTGCCGATTCCTTTCCCAAGGAATGTTTTGTATTCATACCGGCACACAAGTCTGACTTCCGTGTGTTTTATGTTGGTGCAAACATCAAAGTTATGCGTATGTTAAGATTCAGACTTCTCTTACTTCTCCCAGTTTTTCTAAGCTTTTTTCCCCCCTAAACTGTCTAGTGTGTTTCTTAGCCTTGCCCCAATCACTGCTACCTCCATTTCATGGTGGTGCCTGGTTGTCCTGCCTGGCAGCAGTGCTCGCACAAATCTGACAGGATTATAGCCATCCTAATCTGAGTTAGATCTGAGTTAAACAGGATTGAGCCGTATCGACAGATGCATAGGTTATTTATTAAAGAGGCTCCTTCCACAACTTGAACATTAGGTATTAGAGAAAGCCTGTCAGTACAGCACCTGCCAAGAGTGTGTACACCACCTCCTGGCAGTCAATGCTGGGTCAGTGCCATGCCTCTGATGGTGAAATGGGGAGAAGGTGGGTATAGCAATAATCCCTTCCTCTCGTGACACTAGGTTGGGTTAAACCCATATTATTACTCATTACATATTACTCATACATTGAATTCAGATGTACAGTAAGCCTAATGTTTCACACAGGTAATAACCCAGTCAACATCTCAATCTATGTTGAATGTTAGATTGAATCAATCTACATTTTCATTTAGATTAAAATATATATTTCATATGAGAAACCTTTTTTCAGGAATAATATACACTGAACAAAAATATAAACGCAACAAATGAAGTGTTGGTCCCATGTTTCATGAGCTGAACTAAAAGATCCCAGAAATGTTCCATATGCACAAAAAGTTTAAAAAATGTACATCTCTGTTAGTGAACATTTCCACTACCATAATAATCCATCCACCTGACAGGTGTAGCATATCAACAAGCTGATTAAACAGCACGATCATTACACAAGTACAGCTTGTGCTGGAGACAAAAGGCTACTCTAAAAGGTGTAGTTTGGTCACACAACACAATGCCACAGATGTCTCAAGTTTCGAGGGAGTGTGCAGTTGGCATGCTGACAGCAGAATTGTCTACCAGAGCAGTTGCAAGATAATTGAATGTTCATTTCTCTACCAGAAGCTGCCTCCAACGTGGTTTTAGAGAAATTGGCAGTACGTCCAACTGGCCTCACAACCGCAAACTACGTGTAATAACTCCAGCCCAGGACCTCCACAATTATAGACAACAAGCACAACTGCATTTCATCAATGGAAATTTGAATGCACAGAGATACCGTGACGAGATTCATCCGCAGCCATCACCTCATGTTTCTGCATGATAATGCACAGCACAATGTCGCAGGGATCTGCAAAAAAATGCCCAGTTCTTCCATGACCTGCATACTCCCCAGACATGTCACCCATTGAGCATGTTTGGGATGCTCTGGATCGACGTGTATAACAGAGGGTTCCAGTTCCCGTCAATGTTCAGCAACTTCACAAAGCGATTGAGGACGAATGGGACAACATTTCACAGGCCACAATCAACAGCTTGATCAACTCTAGGTGAAGGAGATGTGTCGTGCTGCATGAAGAAAATGGTGGTCACACCAGATACTGATTGGTTTTCTGATCCACGCCCCCTACCTTTTTTTAAGGTGTCTGTGACCAACAGATGCATATCTGTATTCCTAGTCATGTGTAGGGCGGTCACGAGTCATGACCAAAGTCAAATTCCACGTGACCATTTAGTCACGGTAATTAGGCTTATCCAAGCTCTGATGCTACTGATGGTCATTAGTAGTCTACCAAACTTGCTAACTGCCGGGTACTCAGCACTCTATTTTCCCTCTAATCACTTTGACATCAATGAAAATGTATTCAAAAAACACTTCATGAGAGCCACTGAGCTCATGTTGCGCAACATTTCTATATGCTATGCAATTGTGTGAGAAAACAGAGTGATGGCATCTATTAAAAAGAGGAGGATCCCATCAGCTTTCTATAGGCTAGGCCTACTATATTTATTTTTCAACTTTCCTAATATTAAGCACATTGCTTCTCTTTACAACAGGAGTAGAGCCTACCTGAAAATTAACCACGAGGAACAGTGTCCTCCATTCGCTATTTAAGTGCATAGATACATGTACTTTTTTCCGCTGACCCTGTTTCGAGACATGATAATGGTCTATTCTAAATCAAAACAAATTTCACACACATTTTTTTGATGAAATCAATAATAGTGTGATAGGTGACTATTAGCCTATCACTTGTGAATGATGCCCAGCATAAGGCAAGAAACAGCGAATGCATTTTTTCTTTACTTTTTCAAATGAAATTTGCACACCTCATGTAGCCATAGACCAATATCTTTTGATGAGGTTTGTATCAAAACTAAAGTGCCCAAATATCTTCTTACAATGAAGCACATTAATTCACTTTACAGCGGGCGTAGAGCCCAACTGGCATACATACACAGCGGGTGAGTTTCAAATTTGGGTAAGATTATTTTTACCATAAAAATGCACCTTCATAATAACAGCATTACATGCATAATCGCATCTGTGGTCACTTTTGGAATGGTGTTGTCCCGCTAATGGAACATTCACGCTTGTAGCCTACTGCCGTGTGCACATTGCTGCGCTTATAATGTGAAGAAATAGCCTAATAGTTTATCAATATTTTAAGCGAAACGTTCTCATCTGTTGCGTCAGGCTTATTGCTTAAAACAGTTTTTTTTGATGATAGTGGTTGTATTAATTTGGGATCTATCGCATTCCCACAACTGTCCCAGACGATGTTTGGAATATTTATTTATCGCACAGAATAGGTAAACTTTTGCACTATGTGTCACGCCCTGACCTTAGAGATCCTTTTTATGTCTCTATTTTGGTTGGTCAGGGCGTGAGTTTGGGTGGGCATTCTATGTCTGGTGTTTTATGTTGTCTATTTCTTTGTGTTTGGCCGTGTGTGGTTCTCAATCAGAGGCAGCTGTCTATCGTTGTCTCTGATTGAGAACCATATTTAGGTATCCTGTTTTCCCACTGAGTTGTGGGTGATTATTTTCTGTTTAGTGTTTTTTGTCGCCTTACAGAACTGGTCGTTTGTCGTGTTGTTGTTTTGTTAGTGTTCATATTTATTAAAATATCATATTATGAATACTTACCACGCTGCACCTTGGTCCTCTCCTCCTTCTCCCGACGACGTTCGTTACACTATGGGGGATAGTAGATTTACATAGAATACTGCTTTTGCTGTTCGTTAGGCCTACTCATCTTGCTGGCTGACGAAAAGTAAATGTTCACAGTTCTTCCGATATCTTCAATATGCGCCTCGAAATTGGATAAGGATGCATGCTGTTGCTTCCCCGATATGTCTGTTTTCACTTGTAGCCTCTGTGAAAGAACCGATCATGTGACAGAGAGCCATGTGAGGGAAAGGTTTTTCCACATGCAGCAGGGAGGAGGGAATTATACTTATTACAACAGCCACCGGCCGCAAAAGGCATGGATTTTTTAAGGGAGCATTACGGCCGCACAAAGGGGAAGCAGCCAGGAAATTTGAGGCATTATCAAGTGCTTGTCAAATTGTGAATGAAAGACTGATGAAGTGTGTACAGCAAGCACAAGAAACAAAGCAGAACTCAGGCCTTTCATTTAACTTTTTTCAAATCATCAATAGTCACATCATGCAGCCTTAGAATGTATTAAAAATCAAAACATATAGCCCAACATTTGTATCAATAACTCTACATAGGAGTTCCTATTTCCAGTGGCAACCCATCATTTGAGCCCCACCAGTGTTTTTGGCATGAGTTTGCCTGTGCATGTTATTTCAGAATTAAAACGTGTCGCATCAGTGAGCAAACAATGAAATAAAATAAATCATTGAGTAAATAAAGCTGCATACAATCATGGTCTCTTTTTTGCTTTCTTGAGTAAGGCAGCTCGAAAATGCAGTTGTTTCAGCCTAGCTCAGTCCTTTATGTTGTGGTAGGGCAGCCAGCGGAAAAAGAGCGTACCTTTTCCCCCTTAGGAGACTGAAAAGATTTGGCATGGGGCCCCAGATCGTCAAAAGGTTCTACAGCTGCATCATCGAGAGCATCCGGACCGGTTGAATCACTGCCTGGTATGGCAACAGCTCGGCATCTGAACGTAAGGCGCTACAGAGGTAGTGCAAATGGCCCAGTACATCACTGGGGCCAAGCTTCCTGCCATCCAGGACCTATATAATAGGCAGTGTCAGAGCAAAACCATTACATTTGTCAGACTCTGCGCGGAAAGCGGTACCGGAGCGCCAAGTCTAGGACCAAAAGGCTCCTCAATAGCTTCTATCCCCAAGTCATTAGACTGCTGAAAATTCATAAAAATCGCCACTGGACAATTTACATTGACCTCTCTCCCTCTCTTTTGTACACTGCTGCTACTCGCTGTTTGTTTGTTACCTATGCAGTCACTTCGCCCCCACCTACATGTACAGATTACCTCAACTAGCCTGTACCCCTGCACACTGACTCGGTACCGGTGCCCCCTGTATATAGCCTCATTGTTATTCTTATTGTGTTACTTTTTATTAATACTTTTTATTTTAGCCTACTTGGTAAATATTTTCTTCTTGAACTGCACTGTTGGTTAAGGGCTTGTAAGTAAGCATTTCACGGTAAAGTCTACACTTGTTGTATTCGGCGCATGTGGCAAATAAAGTTTGATTTGTAAGGGCTGGTAATGTTCCCTAGTTGCGCCGTCACACAAAGCGCAAACCAGATGGGATGGCATATAGCTGCAGAATGCTGTGGAATCCATGCTGGTTAAGTGTGCCTTGAATTCTAAATAAATCAGTGTTACCAGAAAAACACTCCCACACCATAACACCTCCTCAATGCTATACGGTGGGAAATACACATGCAGAGATCATCCGTTCACCTACACCTCGTCTCACAAAGCCACAGCGGTGCCTCCATTCCTCCAACGCCATCTTCACCACGAGAAGCTCACGATTCCCCACATCGTAGTTCTTTTCCGTGGCATTGAGGTGGTGGCAGAAGAAGGCTCAGGGATGTAGCTTGAGGTCCAGGACAAAACGCTGGGACAGGACATGTCCGCCCCCACTCTGACATCAGAAGCATCGGCCTCCACCACAAACTGACGGGAAGGGTGCGGATGAACCAAGATGGGAGCTGTGGTGAAGCGATGTTTGAGGTCCGGGAACGCTTGGTCAGCAGCTGGACACCACGTGAACGGAACCTTGGGTGAGGTGAGTGTGGACAGGTGGGAATCCAGGGTGCTGGAAACCCGGATAAAGCGGTGATAGAAGTTGGCGAACCCCAGGAAGCATTGCAGCTGCACCCTGAAAGTAGGCTGGGGCCAATCCACCACCGCTCTTACCTTCCCGGGATGGTGGAAAGATGGAACTCACACTTCTCTGCTTTTACAAACAGCTGGTTCTCCAGGAGGCATTGGAGAACCTGTCGGACGTGGAGCACATGTTGTTGGATGGAATGGGAAAAGATTATGTCATCTACGTAGACAAAGACGAACATCATTGACCAGAGCCTGGAACACAGCAGGGGCGTTGGTAAGGCCAAATGGCATGACCAGATACTCGTAGTGACTGCTGGCCATGTTTGTGGCAGTCTTCCACTTGTCCCCTTCCCATATCCGCACCAGGTGGTAGGCGTTCCGTAGATCCAGCTTGGAAAACATGGTGGCCCCCTGGAGTGGCTCGAAGGCCGAGGAGATGAGTGGTAGCGGGTAGCGGTTCTTCACCGGTATGTCGTTGAGACCCCGGTAGTCGATGCACGGGTGCAGGGTCTTGTCCTTCTCCAGAAAGAAGAACCCTGTGCCGGCAGGAGAAAATGGATGGATGAATCCTGCAGCAAGAGATTCCCCAATGTATGTATCCATTGCCTTGGTCTCTGGTCCCGACAGAGAGTACAGTCGTCGCCGGGGCGGAGTTGTGCTAGGGAGAAGGTCAATCCCACAGTCATAAGGTCGGTGCGGCAGAAGTGAAGTGGCCCGGGCCTTGCTGAACACCTCCCGTAGGTCCTGGTACTCCACGGGAATGGCGGAGAGGTCCGGGGCACCTTCCGAGCCCCCCATGAAGACGTCCCGAGTCAGGTTGTGCTGACTTCAGGCAATGGGCGTGGCAGAACGGACTCCAGCCCATGAAGGCACCAGTAGACCAGTTAATTAAGAGATTGTGTCGCTGGAGCCAGGAGAATCCCAATACCACGGGAATCAGAGGGGACTTGATGAGCAGGAACAGGATAGCCTCACTGTGGTTCCCTGACACGGCCTATAGAGCGCCCATCCAGCGCTCTAATGTATATGGGAATGGAGAGGGGCTGAGTGGGGATGTTCAAATCGGATGCCAGGGTAGCGTCCAAAAAGCTCTCATCGGCCCCAGAGTCAATGAGAACCCGATGAGATTTGGACTGGTCTCCCCATAGCAGAGTGGCATGAAAAGGATTGTGAGCAAGGGAAGCAGGAAGGTTCTCCATATGGCCCACTAGAGTACTCGCTACAACCGGTGAGCCTGTTTCCTTCAAAAAGGACAAGAGGACACAAAATGACCAAGAGTTCCGTAATACAGACAACTCCTCGCATCGATCCTGTATTGCCATTCCGCTGGCGACAGCCCAGCTCTGCCTAGTGGCATAGGCTCAGGAAGCGGTGACTCGGCCATCTTCGCAGCCCTCGGGGCAGGTCGGGAAGCCTCAGGTTCTCTCGGCAATGAGACCATCTGGAGCTTCCGGGATGACTTGGAGGCAAGGTGGGATCCTTGGGCGTGTGAGCCAAATCCAATTTCCTCTCCTTCCGTCAATCCCGTAATCGCCCATCGATACAGATGGTCAAAGCAATGAGGGAATCGAGCTCCGTAGGCAACTCCTGGGATGCAAGCTCATCCTTGACCTCCTCAGAGACGCCATGCAGGAACATATCGAACTGTGCCTCTTCATTCCAGCATGCTCCGCTATCAACGTGTGGAAATCCAACGCATAATCAGCTACACTGTGGGAGTCGTGCCGAAGCTGTATTAGCTTCCGGGCTGCCTCTCGCCCAGAGAATGGGGCATCAAAAACCTTCCTCACTTCTCCCACAAACCCCTCCAGACCGGCTGTCGTTCCCACACGGCAGTAGCCCAGGTGATAGCACTCCTGGAAATCAGCGGAATGAGGTAGGCTATCTTGGAACGATCCGAGGGCAAGGAGGAGGGCTGAAGCTCGAAGACGAGGGCACACTGAACTAGGAACGCCCGACAGGTGCTTGGCTCTCCATTGAAGCTTTCCGGAGGAGGTAAGCGAGGCTCCCGAGAAGGTGGAGTGACCGATGAGACGGCGCTGCTAGCAGCTGAGTCACTGAGGAGCTGTGGGGTTACCACCGTGGTAGGCAGCCTCATAGACAACCCGTGGAATTGCTCCAGAAAACTGTTCAACGCCCAGTCATGGCATTCAACCAATGTTTTGACCCCCTCCACAAGGCCACGAAGCAATTCCTTGTGCCAACCGATGGTGGCTCCCTGGTTGGAGATGGCGTTGTGCAGCTGGCACAGGTCTGCTGGGTCAGGTCGTACTATCAGAAATCAAGGTAAGACCCAAATGCAGACACGTCGAATTGACAATGGTTTAATATTCCAACAGGGGCAGGCAATAGACAGGACAAGTCAGGCACGGGTCAGTAAACCAGAGGTGGTACCGGACGGCAGGCAGGGTCCGTGTAGGCAGAGGTCAACAATCCAGCAGTGGAGCAAAGGTACAGGTCGGCAGGCAGGCTCAGGGTCAGGTAGAGTTGTCAGGCAGGCGGGCTCAGAGTCAGGACATGCAAGGGTCAAAACCAGGAGGGCGAGAAAAAGAGAGAATGTAAAAAGCAGGAGCTGTGAACAAAAACGCTGGTTGACCTGACATACAAGACGAACTGGCAACGGACCACACAGGTATAAATACACAGGGGATAATGGGGAAGATGGGTGACACCTGGAGGGGGAGGAGACGATCACAAGGACAGGTGAAACAGATCAGGGTGTGACAGTCAGATCAAATGCTAACTACACTTCAGGAAATCCTCATTGCACTCAGGATGTGTCATTAATGCCTTAGTTTCAAGGGGAGTTAGGTGATGTTATTTTCTTTAAACTTCATTGTTTGGAATGCAGCAGATCTCAAAGATTTGCTCTTTCTAATTTTACCCACAATTCTCAGACATCTCTCCTCCCCTTTTATTGTTCATAAGTCTGCAGTTTTGGATTTAACAAGAGGGAATGATGAACACCAACATACAAATGGAATTGACCCAGTGTCTTGAGTACACAGAACTTGATTGGACTTTGCCCTGATCACCCAATTGATTTTACCCAAAAGTTGAATGCGTGTCTTGTAAGCTATAGTGCCCCATTATGGTTAATGCCCACCAGGTGTATTGTGTATCACTTAATCTCAGCATAAACGCTATCTCAACCTGCAGTGAGACATTAACGTAGTTTACGATCCGTGTTTCCATTTCCTTAAAGACATAAACTTCTGTGGAAAACACAAATCAATGCTAACCCATCTGGCACAAATCCAAGGGGTGTGTTCCAAATGGCACCTTATTCCCTTTGTAGTGCACTTCTTTTGATAGGGCTCTCGTTAAAAGTATTGCATTTAATATTGAATAGAGTGCCATTTGGGATATACCCTCAGTGTCATAGACGCAGCGGTTTTGGCATGCACACAGTGGGATAGAACATTTCCACCTTACTCTATAAAGTGAGTGGCACAGTGTTATCTGGCTTTGATAAGTGATTTCTTGTGCACGTGTTTTTCACAAGGCCTAATAAATGATACCAAAATCTTGTCGTTTAGGAGGTCTGAAAGAGAACAAATTAAGACTTAAATCACATAGAGGGGAGGGTAGATACTTTTCAGGGAGCAAGAGAGGAGAGATTCAGATTTCTTACCAAAGGACCGTGATCCATCTTGTGTCATAAATACTGACAGATTTAAAGACAAGCGATGCATGATTGAGATTTCAGGTTGTAAAGCAGGTAGCACACACCATCAGATAGATTTAGGGATTCTAGTGACAAACATACATGCCACCAAAATACTTGAAAATACAATGGGATCAACAAGATTGCCTTCAGTTCATATTTCTGGCCTGTATGACAAAGTGAAAAGTAATAATTCCTGTGTAAAAAAAAATCCGCTCCATATCATCCATTCTGTTTGGAACAAGGCAGTTAACCTGTCTGATTCTGGCGTTCCGCCAGCGGAACTCCTCCCACATTCCACTGAAAAGGCAGAGCGCGAAATTCAAAATATATATTTTTGAAATATTTAACTTTCACACATTAAAACCTGTCTAGCCCCGGGGTGCCGCTAGCGGCACACCCCCCCCACCCCCACTGAAAAGGCAGAGCCGCGAAATTCAAAAAAAATATATTTTTTAAATATTTAACTTTCACACATTAAAGTCCAATACAGCTAATGAAAGACACAGATCTTGTGAATCCAGCCAACATGTCCGATTTTTAAAATGTTTTACAGGGAAGACACAATATGTAAAGATGTAAATCTATTAGCTAAACACATTAGCATAATCCACCATCTTTTCTTTGTCCACCAACACCAGTAGCTATCACCAATTCGGCTAAACTAAGATATTGATAGCCACCAACCAAGAAAAAACCTCCTCAGATGACAGTCTGATAACATATTTATGGTATAGGATAGGTTTTGTTAGAAAAATGTGCATATTTCAGGTAGATGTCATAGTTTACAATTGCACCCACCGTCACAAATGGACTAGAATAATTACAATGAGCAACGTGTTTACCTAACTACTAATCATCAAACATTTCGTAAAAATACACAGCATACACTAATCGAAAGACACAGATCCTGTGAATACAGACAATATTTCAGATTTTCTAAGTGTCTTACAGCGAAAACACAATAAATCGTTATATTAGCATAGCACATGTGCAAACATTACCCCAGCATTGATTCTAGCCAAAGAGAGCGATAACGTAAACATCGCCAAAATATATTAATTTTTTCACTAACCTTCTCAGAATTCTTCAGATGACACTCCTGTAACATTACAACATACATATACAGTTTGTTCGAAAATGTGCATATTTAGCCACCAAAATCATGGTTAGACAATGAGAAAAGTAGCCCAGCTGGTCAGAAAATGTCGTGCGCCATGTTAGACAGTGATCTAGTCGTATACATAAATACTCATAAACGTGACTAAAAAATATAGGGTGGACAGCGATTGATAGAAAATTTAATTCTTAATACAATCGCGGAATTACATTTTTTAAATTATCCTTACTTTTCAATACAGTTTGCGCCAAGCGAAGCTACGTCAAAAAAGATGGCGTCCTAAGCCACTAAAATTTTTCGACAGAAACACGATTTATCATAATAAATTGTTCCTACTTTGAGCTGTTCTTCCATCAGAATCTTGGTCAAAGAATCCTTTCTTGGGTCTAATCGTCTTTTGGTCGAAAGCTGTCCTCTTGCCATGCAGAAATGCACATTGCGTTCGGCATGAACTGGAACGGTGCCCAGAGATTCACAGTGGCTCAGAAATAAATGTCCCAAAATCGCACTAAACGGATATAAATTGCTATAAAACGCTTTAAATTAACTACCTTATGATGTTTTTAACTCCTATAACGAGTAAAAATATGACCGGAGAAATATAACTGGCTACACTAATGCTTGGAAAAACAGTAGGTCGATGTCCTCCGCGCGCCTGACGCACCAAGAAAAGAGTTCCTACCTACAGGATTTTTTCATTTATAGTGGCTGTGATTGGGCAATCGATACCATTCAAAGCGTCATCACGTAAAGGCATCCAGGGGAAGACGTAAGCAGTGTCCGTATACTCATAGGAATAACAGTGGCCTTAAAACTGACTCCAGAACAGGGGCCAAAATGTGTGAAATCTGACTCCATGTCAGGGAAATTGCTGTAGAATGAGTTCTGTTCCACTTAGAGACAAAATTTCAACGCCTATAGAAACTATAGACTGTTTTCTATCCAATAATAATAATAATATGCATATTGTACGATCAAGAATTTTGTAGGAAGCCGTTTCAAAAATTACACGATTTCCATAAATAGTGACAACAGCACCCCCTAGCCTTAACAGGTTTTAACAAGTCCAATACAGCAAATGAAAGGTACACATCTTGTGAATCCAGCCAACATGTCCGATTTTTAAAATGTTTTACAGCGAAAACAGCACGTATATTTATGTTAGCTCACCACCAAATACAAAGAATCATTTTTCACAGCACAGGTAGCATGCACAAAGCCAACCTAACTAACCAAGAACCAACCAAACTAACCAAGAAACAACTTCATCAGATGACAGTCTTATAACATGTTACACAATAAATCTATGTTTTGTTTGAAAAATGTGCATATTTGAGGTATAAATCAGTTTTACATTGCAGCTACCATCACAGCTACCGTCAAAAATAGCACCGAAGCAGCCAGAGCAATTATAGAGACCAACGTGGAATACATAATACTCATCATAAAACATTTCTGAAAAATGCATCGTGTACAGCAAATGAAAGACAAGCATCTTGTGAATCCAGCCAATATTTCAGATTTTTTAATATATTAGCTTACTACAATAGCCTACCACACTACCGCATTCATTCATCAAGGCACGTTGGCGATAGCAATAGGCACGTTAGCGTTAGCGAATAAACCAGCAAAAGATATTAATTTTCACTAACCTTCATAAACCTTCCTCAGATGACAGTCCTATAACATCAGGCTATACATACACTTATGTTTTGTTCTAAAATGTGCATATTTAGAGCTGAAATCAGTGGTTATCCATTATGCTAACGTAGCTTCTTTTTCCCAGAATGTGCGGATATTTCTATTAGACTCTCACCTATTCTGACCAAATAGCTATTCATAAACATGACAAAAAAATACACGTTGTATAGGAAATTATAGATACACTAGTTCTTAAACCATAATAAAAACTTAACACACATCGTTGCGTTCTAGCTGCGGATCCAATTCTGACATTATGTGTAGGCCAAGCTGAGGCGACCCTGAATCCCGAGTTTCGGCCCGATAGGTCATTCGGAGCCCGAGCAGCGACCTTAATTAGTGCTGAAAAATCACTTTTTCCTGGCGTTGCTACGGGGTCCCTGAATGAGCTATCGGACAGAAACTTTAGGGTCCATCTCTATGGGCCGAGGCAGTTCCAATGCATCTAGTCTTGTGACTCTGGGACTTATCTAAATGTTGTCATTTTCGTGATGATCAAGATGAATTGAAGTCATTGCAAATGGAGGAGGCTGTTTTTTTTGGTGGTTGAAGATATCCCTCTAGTGGTGTAGGGGATGTGCTTTGGCAAAGTAGTTGGGGTTATATCCTGCCTGTTTGGCCCTGTCTGGGGGTATCATCGGATGGGGCCACAGTGTCTCCTGACCCCTCTTGTCTCAGCCTCCAGTATTTATGCTGCAGTAGTTTGTGTCGGGGGGCTAGGGTCAGTCTGTTATATCTGGAGTATTTCTCCTGTCTTATCCGTTGTCCTGTGTGAATTTAAGTATGCTCTCTCTAATTTTCTCTTTCTCTCTTGGAGGACCTGAGCCCTAGGACCATGCCTCAGGACTACCTGGCGTGATGACTCCTTGCTGTCCCCAGTCCACCTGGCCGTGCTGCTGCTCCAGTTTCAACTGTTCTGCCTGCGGCTATGGAACCCTGACCTGCTCACCGGACGTACTACCTGTCCCAGACCTGCTGTTTTCAACTCTCTAGAGACAGCAGGAGCGGTAGAGATACTCTTAATGATTGGCTATGAAAAGTCAACTGACATTTACTCCTGAGGTGCTGACTTGCTGCACCCTCGACAACTACTGTGATTATTATTATTTGACCATGCTGGCCATTTATGAACATTTGAACATCTTGGCCATGTTCTGTTATAATCTCCACCCGGCACAGCCAGAAGAGGACTGACCACCCCTCACAGCCTGGTTCCTCCCTAGGTTTTGGCCTTTCTAGGGAGTTTTTCCTAGCCACCGTGCTTCTACACCTGCATTGCTTGCTGTTTGGGGTTTTAGGCTGGGTTTCTGTACAGCACTTTGAGATACCCACTGATGTAAGAAGGGCTATATAAATACATTTGATTTGATTTGTTTCTCGGCCTGAGAACCTTCTAGAGCCACATAACTCACTGTGCACTATCGACTTAAGCTCTAGAACATGTAAAGAAAGTTTCAGAGCTCAAGGTCTGACGGTTCTTTCATAGTTCGAACGCAGGTAGCTATTGCAGTCTCTGTGTGTCTGTAATCCTCACACTGTGTCATTCCCCATTGACTGTATGTGTGTGAGTTCAGAAAATCATTTAACTTCTAACGCCTCCCAAGCCCGGATCCGGGAGCACCCCCATCAGTAGAAAAGCTACTAGCATAGCCTAGCATAGCGTCACAAGTAAATGCTAGCATCTAAATATCATTAAATCACAAGTCCAAGACACCAGATGAAAGATACACATCTTGTGAATCCAGACATCATTTCTGATTTTTAAAATGTTTTACAGGGAAGACACAATATGTAAATCTATTAGCTAACCACGTTAGCAAAAGAACCCACTTCCATACTCCACCATTTTTTTACTCCATCAGCAGCTATCACAAATTCGACCAAATAAAGATATAAATAGCCACTAACCAAGAAACAAACTCATCAGATGAGTCTGATAACATATTTATTGTATAGCATAGGTTTTGTTAGAAAATTTGCATATTTCAGGTATAAATCAGAGTTTACTATTGCAGCCCCCATCACAACTCACACTAAAACGACTAGAATAACTACAGAGACCATCGTGTATTAGCTAATTACTCATCATAAAACATTTCTTAAAAATACACAGCGTGCAGCAGATGAAAGACACAGATCTTGTGAATCAAGACAATATTTCAGATTTTCTAAGTGTTTTACAGCGAAAACACAATATAGCGTTATATTTGCTTAGCACAATAGCAAACATTACAACAGCATTGATTCAAGCCAAACATAGCAATAACGTATAAACCACCAAATATATTAATTTTTTCACTGACCTTCTCAGAATTCTTCAGATGACAGTCCTGTAACATAATATTACACAATGCATATAGAGTTTGTTCGAAAATGTGCATATTTAGCGGCACAAATCGTGGTTATACAATGATAAAAGTAGCAAAGCTGCCCAGAAAATGGCAGGAGAAATCTTTGAAGAAGCACCTAATCTAATCAGTAACTATTCCAAAACTTGACTAAAAAAATACAGGTTGGACAGCAATTGAAAGACAAATTAGTTCTTAATGCAATCGCTGATTTACATTTTTAAAATTAACGTTACTTCAAGCATACAGCGTGCGCTAAAGCGAGACCGCACCATAATTCATGGCGGAATTTTAATCTGATATTTGTCAACATAAGTACGAATTAACAGCATAAAGACTGCTTACTACTAGCTGAGCTTCCATCAGAATCTTGGGCAAGGTGTCTTTTCTCCAGAACAATCGTCTTTGGGTTGAAAGATGTCCTCTTGTCCGGTCGAAATAGCCGCTAATGTTAGCCGCCAACTGGAGTGGTGTCCAACTCGTTAAAGCGCATGGCAAAGAAATCCCAGAAAATTGCAATAAACTGCTAAAAACTGCTATAAGTCAATTTAAATTAAATACCTTATGATGTTTTTAACACCTACAACGAATAAAAACATGACCGGAGATACAGAACTACTAAAACGAAAGTGTTTGCAGGACGCCATTGTGATGTCTTCATGCGTCAAGCGCACTGTTGAAAAGAACGGTCCTTCCGTTCCACGGTCCTATATAAGGTCCCAGATTGCGCAATCGACTCCATTCAAATTCTCATCGCTTACTGACATCTAGAGGAAGGCGTATGCAGTGCATGTAGCCCGATGGCTTACATGGGGACTTATAAACTGATCTCAGAACAGGGACCTGGATTTCTGAAATCTCACTCCCTGACAGGAAAAGTGCTGCAGAATGAGTTCTGTTTCACTCAGAGAAATAATTCAAACGGTTTTAGAAACTAGAGAGTGTTTTCTATCCAATAGTAATAATAATATGCATATTGTACGAGCAAGAATTGAGTATGAGGCAGTTTAATTTGGGAACTCATTTTTCCAAGATCCAAATAGTACCCCCCATAGGCTCAAGAGGTTTTAAATCATGTAGATCTCCAAACATGCCGCAACTGGATCTATAACTTTTTTGAAAAGGAAAACACATTTCTTTAACCATCACCAAACGGACAATGAATTATTTCTCTTAAAGTACGATAGATAAATGGCTGGATCTTTTTTCCTTACACCGTAGCGGTCATGTACTTTGTACTAGCAATCAATCAATCAATTTTATTTTATATAGCCCTTCGTACATCAGCTAATATCTCGAAGTGCTGTACAGAAACCCAGCCTAAAACCCCAAACAGCTAGTAATGAAGGTGTAGAAGCACGGTGGCTAGGAAAACTCCCTAGAAAGGCCAAAACCTAGGAAGAAACCTAGAGAGGAACCAGGCTATGAGGGGTGGCCAGTCCTCTTCTGGCTGTGCCGGGTGGAGATTATAACAGAACTATGCCAAGATGTTCAAAAATGTTCATAAGTGACAAGCATGGTCAAATAATAATCATGAATAATTTTCAGTTGGCTTTTCATAGCTGATCATTAAGAGTTGAAAAACAACAGGTCTGGGACAGGTGGCGGTTCCATAACCGCAGGCAGAACAGCTGAAACTGGAATAGCAGCAAGGCCAGGCGGACTGGGGACAGCAAGGAGTCACCACGGGCGGCAATCCCGACGCATGGTCCCAGGGCCCAGGTCCTCCGAGAGAAAGAGAGAAAATTAGAGAGAGCCAAGATTTTCAAAATGTTCATAAATGACAAGCATGGTCAAATAATAATCAGGAATAAATCTCAGTTGACTTTTCATAGCCGATCATTAAGAGTTGAAAACAGCAGGTCTGGGACAGGTAGGGGTTCCATAACCGCAGGCAGAACAGTTGAAACTGGAATAGCAGCAAGGCCAGGCGGACTGGGGACAGCAAGGAGTCACCACGGCCGGTAGTCCCGACGTATGGTCCTAGGGCTCAGGTCCTCCGAGAGAAAGAAAGAGAGAAGGAGAAAATTAGAGAGAGCCAAGATTTTCAAAATGTTCATAAATGACAAGCATGGTCAAATAATAATCAGGCATAAATCTCAGTTGGCTTTTCATAGCCGATCATTAAGAGTTGAAAACAGCAGGTCTGGGACAGGTAGGGGTTTCGTAACCGCAGGCAGAACAGTTGAAACTGGAATAGCAGCAAGGCCAGGCGGACTGGGGACAGCAAGGTGTCAGCATGCCCGGTAGTCCTGACGTATGGTCCTAGGGCTCAGGTTCTCAGAGAGAACGAGAGAATTAGAGAGAGCATACTTAAATTCACACAGGACACTGGATAAGACAGGAGAAATACTCCAGGTATAACCAACTGACCCTAGCCCCCCGACACATAAACTACTGCAGCATAAATACTGGAGGCTGAGACAGAGAGCCTTTGTTTTTCTATGGTATAGTAGGTCAGGGCGTAACTGGGGGGTTTTGATCCATTTTAGAATAAGACCGTAATGTAACAAAATCTGGAAACCGTGAAGGGGTCTGAATACCTTTCGAATGCACTGTATCTTTATTCTCAGTCATGTGCAATCCATAGATTAGGGCCTAATAAATGTATTTCAATTGACTGATTTCCTTATAAAAACAATAACTCAGTCAAATCTGAAATTGTTGCATGGAGCTCTGCCAGAGTGACCTGGCAGAGCTCCAGAGTTCCTCATGCATTTTTTTGTACCATCATCTTTGAAATGCAAGAAAAAGGCCATAATGTATTATTCCAGCCTAGGCGCAATTTAGATTTTGGCCCCTAGATGGCAGCAGTGTATGTGCAACGTTTTAGACTGATCCAATGAACCATTGCAATCATGTTCAAAATGTTGTAGCAGGACTGCCCAAATGTGGTTAATTGGTTTATTAATAACTTTAAATTCATAACTGTGCACTCTCAAACAATAGCATGGTATTATTTCACTGTAAAAGCTTCTGTACATTGAACAGTGCAGTTAGATTAACAAGAAGTTAAGCTTTCTGCCAATATCAGATATGTCCTGGGAAATGTCCTTGCTACTTACAACCTCATGCTAATCGCATTAGCCTACGTTAGCTCAACTTTCCTGTGGGGGACCCACTGATCCTGTTTAAACTATTACCTTTTTTCCCTTTTTTGTCCTCCATACACTTTCATGAGATTTCTTCAGTATTCTAAAGGTCCAATTGTGATATCATCACTTCCAACTTTTCTATTCACTATAAACAATGTTACTTTTGACACAAATCCGCTACTTTGACCACCTTCACAACAACTTAGACAATAAGTTACAGCGTATGAAATCTTCCTCTACTTCTCAGAAATGAATTATCTGGTACCGATCCAACGTTACAGCTGATTAAGTAACTACATCAAAAACATTTTCGCTAACTTTTTAACAACAAATTTTGACCACTTTCCCAACCAGTTAGAGGAAAATGTAAAGCATGACATCTTCTCCTTCTTTTTTACTATTGATATCTGATGTCAGAACAAAAACAATAAAACATTTATCACTTTCCCAGCGATTTAGACAAAACATATAAAGGTGTGACATCTTGGTCTACTTGTATTTAAATTTGGAATCAGTACAGAATTATTTCCTACCAATCAAGAGGTACAACTGTTTTAGTAACGGCATGAATACGATGGGAGACAGAGTGCTGGTTTCATGTGCAAGGCGCAGCAGGTGTCTATTAGCAAAGGACCACAGGAAGAGGCAGGTAGCTGGGTCCAGGGACAGGCAGAAGGTCATACACAGGGACTCCAAAACGGAAACAGTACAGGCAGGGAAAAGGCTAATAACGTAGTCTGGGAGATCAGGCAAGAGGTTGGCGACAGGAAATCTGATAGGCAAAAGTACAGGCAGGGAATAGGAGTCGTTAGTGAGGATGGCCAAAAACTACAATACACAGGAGGACTGTGTCCAGCGCTCCGACTAGACCGTGTAACAATACCTCACAATGATGGGGTGCAAAGAACTGAACTAAATAGTGTGTGTAAATGACATACAGGTGTGTGAACAGGTGATCAGAATTCAGGTGATTGGGATCTGGAGAGTGAGCTGAAAAGTGTTTGAGAGTGTGAGCTGGAAAGTGGGCTGGAAAGTAAGTTGTGTTCAGGGGATCTACGTGTTTGAGAGTGTGAGTTGGAAGCAGACGTTACAATTTAGCTAACTTCCCACTGGTGAATTAACGGCTATGGAACTTTTCATAACTTTCTAATTATAACAATGGGGGAGCACATACTACTTATTATACCACACAGCTCCTCCAACCCTCTAAATTAACCTACCACTGTTTATCGACATGTAGTTATACACTGCTCAAAAAAATAAAGGGAACACTTAAACAACACAATGTAACTCCAAGTCAATCACACTTCTGTGAAATCAAACTGTCCACTTAGGAAGCAACACTGATTGACAATACATTTCACATGCTGTTGTGCAAATGGAATAGACAAAAGGTGGAAATTATAGGCAATTAGCAAGACACCCCCAAAAAAGGAGTGATTCTGCAGGTGGTGACCACAGACCACTTCTCAGTTCCTATGCTTCCTGGCTGATGTTTTGGTCACTTTTGAATGCTGGCGGTCCTCTCACTCTAGTGGTAGCATGAGACGGAGGCTACGACCCACACAAGTGGCTCAGGTAGTGCAGTTAATCCAGGATGGCACATCAATGCGAGCTGTGGCAAAAAGGTTTGCTGTTTCTGTCAGCGTAGTGTCCAGAGCATGGAGGCGCTACCAGGAGACGTGGAGGAGGCCGTAGGAGGGCAACAACCCAGCAGCAAGACAGCTAGCTCCTCCTTTGTGCAAGGAGGTGCACTGCCAGAGCCCTGCAAAATGACCTCCAGCAGCTGGCAGTAAAGTAGCATGACAAACGAGACGTCCATGTCCTCTCCACTGTCCGTACAGCAACCATGTCGGCCACAGGGAAGGTGGATCACCTGACTGGAGTGAGAAAGATAAAACCAGATTGTGAGCTTGACTATAACCTCAAAATGGCGGCAGTGGATAAAATAGCTTTGTGGAATGCACTCGGTATAAGAAGATATTTTCCATCTGATTGACACTGCTGTCCTCAACAGCCACACAGTTCAACGCCAACTAACAGGTGAGATGATTACTGAACAAGGTATTTTTGTAATTGGATGTACAGTTCACATAGTTCCATTATGCCATTACAGTGACAATATCTCACCCACCTACCCACTGCCTCATCATCCTCTCCCTTCCCTCATCCTCCCCTCATAGGTAAAGTAATTACCTACCAAAAGTACAGAGAGAACCTAATGAGAGTGCTGCTGGAGGAGCACCCCTTGGCGCCCATCCACTAGGGGCTGTCCTGCTGCAGACAATTTACACCTCACTGCACGGCATTCTCACTGCAAAGTCCCTCAAACTGCTGCTCAAGGTAGTCACACACGGAGGCACTGCAAAGTCTGCCTGTCTGGCACCAGGAGAAGGAAGCAGAGGAAGATGACAAAATACATGTGTTTAGCTTGTGATACACCTCTATGTATTTCACCATGCTTTGAGGAGTATCACATGCTCAAGCACTATTGAGCACAACTGCAGCAATAAGTGACTGATTGACCTCACAGGTGACTTGACAGGTGACGTCCTATGATACTATGCCTTTAGAGGTGGGGGGGTGGAAATGCAGTTGTTGTTCATGCATGAATATTAAATATGGGTTATGCATATTCAGTTTGTCTTTTTGTCCTAGTAAAACAAGTTGTTGTTAAACCAACTACCAATACTGCAATAAAATAGACGACTATTACATATTGGCCTATGTGTTTTCATCCAGTAAAACTGTTAAGGAGTGTACGTTAACTTTTGAGCTCCACAAGGGGGCAAGGCAGGGCAGAACAGAGCTATTTAACAACAAATTCTTATGTACAATGATGGCCTACACCGGCCAAAACCAGACAACGCTGGGCCAATTGTGCGCTGCCCTATGGGACTCCCAATCACAGCCAGTTGTGATACAGCCTGGATTCGAACCAGGGTGTCTGTAGTGATGCCTCTAGCACTGAGATGCAGTGCCATAGACCGCTGCGCCACTTGGGAGTCATAAGGTTAGGGTAGCTTCAAAATACAACACAAGCTAATACTTCTCTGACGCAACTAGCATTGTTTTACAGAGCTGATAGAAGAATGTAGCTAGCTGCATAAGCACGATTGAATATAGCACCATAAAGGTTATAAATTGAGTAACGTCCCCTCGCGTGTCCGCGGTTATAAGGAATATACACAAATATACGTCCCAGTACATCACTGCGGCTAAGCTGTCTGCCATCCAGGACCTCTACACCAGGCGGTGTCATGGCAAGCGGTACCAGAGTGCCAAGTCTAGGACAAAAAGGCTTCTCAACAGTTTTTACCCCCAAGCCATAAGACTCCTGAACAGGTTATCAAATGGCTACCCAGACTATTTATATTGTGTGCCCCCCCTACCCAAACGCCTCTTTTTACGCTGCTGCTACTCTCTGGTCATCATATATGCATAGTCTCTTTAACCATATCTACATGTACATACTACCTCAATCAGCCTGACTAACCGGTGTCTGTATGTAGCCTCGCTACTGTATATAGCCTGTCTTTTTACTGTTGTTTTATTTCTTTACCTATCTATTGTTCACATCCTTTTTTGCACTATTGGTTAGAGCCTGTAAGTAAGCATTTCACTGTAAGGTCTACACCCGTTGTATTCGGCACACGTGACAAATAAACTTTGATTTGATTTGAGAAGTGTTTGATTATATTTTCGATGACATTTGCATTTATGTCAGACTAATTCGAGGGAAAATAGAGTGCTGACTACCAGGCAGTTAGCAAGTTTGGTATGCTATTAATGACCAGCAGCATCAGAGCTTGGAGAAGCCTTATTACCGTGACTAAATGTTCTCATGGAATTTGACTTCCTTCATGACGCATGTCCACCGGTGTGGCGGTAATATGGTCACCGCAACAGCCCTAGTTGTATAAAACAAAGTTATCAGCAATTGGATAATCTCTATCCAATCAGAGTATCAAAACCAATTACTCATTTTCAAAATTCCGCTATACCCACGCTCTGGCCCAACCCATTGGTTTCTAGGAACAATCAAGCAGTCTAGAATGGATTTCCATAGAAATTGTCTGTGAAGTACTCAGAACTAATCTCCGTGGGCGTGGTGTAGCGTTTGGCTTGACCAAAGCGTTTGGGTTTCAGGAAACTAGACGTATTTCGTGCGTCACTACTTCACAGGACAGGCATCGGAACGTCAACCTTTTAAAAAATAAAAACGTGTTTTTGGCTGTAAATGCCTTCTGGAACATGTGAACTTTCCTGTGCCTTCATAACAAACTTGTATGCCATCTGTAAACACGAATATGATAGTTAAATAATGATTCTAGTTGGTTTAGACACGGAAAAAGACAGGAACATTCCCGCTAGCTATGGTTGGCTGAGATAATGGATGGGCTGGACTTGCCGAGAGATGAGTTTGGATTGGGTCTGCCATGTAGCCCGCTTCTGTTTATAACAAACTGTTTATTATGTGTAGGTAATCTGTTCTAATGCAGCTTAAAAAAGAAAACAAATATCACAAAGAACTGTGATAATGTTGCTAATGCTCTCCAATCCCTGGAGGACCCGAGTTTTGAAATCAGTGGAATGCCCGGTGGAAGCAAAGTATGATAGCTAAGGAGATTCAGGCATTTGATTGCAAAAATGCGGAGAGAGTTCAAAAAAGAGAACAAACAAAGGCTGTTGTTTAAAAAACCTGTCTCCGAATTAGATTTCAAACTAAGGGCAATCATGGCATCCGTGACAGAGAGAGAGAAGCGTTCATCAATGTATGTCCATGACTGTATGCTTTAACTTGCAATGAAAATGATTTTCTGATAAAATTTGAAACATATACTATTTGAAATGTAGCCAGCTAGACTCTCAACAGTAAGAGAGTCTAGCTGGCTACATTTCAAATAGTATATGTTTCAAATTTTATCAGAAAATCATTTTCATTGCAAGTTAAAGCATACAGTCATGGCCAAAAGTTTTGAGAATGACACAAATATTAATTGTCACAAAGTCGGCTGCCACAGTTTGTATAATGACAATTTGCATATACTCCAGAATGTTATGAAGAGTGATCAGATGAATTGCAATTAATTGCAAAGTCCCTCTTTGCCATGCAAATGAACTGAATCCCCCCAAAAACATTTCAACTGCATTTCAGGCCTGCCACAAAAGGACCAGCTGACATCATGTCAGTGATTCTCTCGTTAACACAGGTGTGAGTGTTGACGAGGACAAGGCTGGAGATCACTCTGTCATGCTGATTGAGTTCGAATAACCGACTGGAAGCTTCAAAAGGAGGGTGGTGCTTGGAATCATTGTTCTTCCTCTGTCAACCATGGTTACCTGCAAGGAAACACGTGCCGTCATCATTGCTTTGCAAAAAAAGGGCTTCCCAGGCAAGGATATTGCTGCCAGTAAGATTGCACCTAAATCAACCATTTATCGAATCATCAACAACTTCAAGGAGAGCTGTTCAATTGTTGTGAAGAAGGCTTCAGGGCGCCCAAGAAAGTCCAGGAAGCTCCAGGACCGTCTCCTAAAGTTGATTCAGCTGCGGGATCGGGGCACCACCAGTACAGAGCTTGCTCAGGAATGGCAGCAGGCAGGTGTGAGTGCATCTGCACGCACAGTGAGGCAAAGACTTTTGGAGGATGGCCTGGTGTCAAGAAGGACAGCAAAGAAGCCACTTCTCTCCAGGAAAAACATCAGGGACAGACTGATTTTCTGCAAAAGGTACAGGGATTGGACTGCTGAGGACTAGGGTAAAGTCATTTTCTCTGATGAATCCCCTTTCCGATTGTTTGGGGCATCCGGAAAAAAGCTTGTCCGGAGAAGACAAGGTGAGCGCTACCATCAGTCCTGTGTCATGCCAACAGTAAAGTATCCTGAGACCATTCATGTGTGGGGTTGCTTCTCAGCCAAGGGAGTGGGCTCACTCACAATTTTGCCTCAGAACACAGCTATGAATAAAGAATGGGGACCAACACATCCTCCGAGAGCAACTTCTCCCAACCATCCAGGAACAGTTTGGTGACGAACAATGCCTTTTCCAGCATGATGGAGCACCTTGCCAAAAGGCAAAAGTGATAACTAAGTGGCTCGGGGAACAAAACATCAATATTTTGGGTTCATGGCCAGGAAACTCACAGACCTTAATCCCATTGAGAACTTGTGGTCAATCCTCAAGAGGTGGGTGGACAAACAAAAACACACAAATTCTGACAAACTCCAATAATTGATTATGCAAGAATGGGCTGCCATCAGTCAGGATGTGGCCCAGAAGTTAATTGACAGCATGCCAGGGCAGATTGCAGAGGTCTTGAAATTTGAAGGGTTAACTCTGAAAATATTGACTCTAGGCATCAACTTCATGCAATTGTCAATAAAAGCCTTTGACACTTATGAAATACTTGTAATTATACTTCAGTATTCCACAGTAACATCTGACAAAAATATCTAAAGACACTGAAGCAGCAAACTTTGTGGAAATTAATATTTGTGTCATTCTCAACTTTTGGCCACGACTGTACTGTTAGCTAGCTAGCTAATGTTACGTGTATGTGTCAGGACCCGGTGTGAGAAAGTCACTAATAATCAGCAGAACCCAGAAGATGAGGCAGACACGGCAGTACTAGAGACGGTGGTTTAATCAAAGGAAAGATCTTCCGGCAAAAATATAAATCCACAACGTCCAAAACAAAAGCCAAGAGACAAAAATAGATATCTTCCAAAATACAAAGAAAATCCACAAAGTGGTAAGAACAGCAAGGGAATAAACAAACCTCAAAAGACTAATCCAAAATAAACAAGAACAATACCAGAGAACCTCTAGAAACTCCAACAAGAGAAAAAGTTAACAGCAGGGCTGGGGCTGGGTGCTAACGAACAAACACTGAGCAAAGAACTGAGGAACACACAGGGTTTAAATACTAACAAGGGAACGACATACAGGTGCAAACAATAAGAGAGCAAGGAAAAAACAAAAGGTACAAAAAAAGGTGCAATGGGGACATCTAGTGATAAAACCAGAACAGTCCTGGCCAAAACCTGACAGTATGAGCTGTGTAGTAATATTATTCATATCTCAGAGCCATTTGCATTGCTAGTTATAGCCTAATGTTAGCTACCTAGCTAACATTGAACCAAGTTGGTTAGCTTTAGCTACCTATAGATTCATGCAGGGTAGTAACATTATGAGGTGGGATAATTGTTTAGCTAGCTACATGTCTAAACAAAAGACTCCACTATGCAATTAACAGTTTCAGTGTGCCGTTTCCATCTTCTGTATCCTGTGCATCTGTCAAATAAACTTTGATTATATTTGATATAGTGTGTGTTCACCAGAGATGGTAATGTGAAGAACAACATGACCTGCACCAAAGTTAGATTAGGATATAAACTAAGGACTACATAAAGTGTATTTTTACTACTACTTTCACCACTTTTAGTCTTGAAATCTTTGGTTGTTTACCACACTACCTTACACTGTTTAGCACATGGACCCACATGTGAATCCTTAAAGAGATGGGTGGGGCTAAACCTTGAGTGTGTGAACAATGCTGAATGGGTGTAGACAAATAAAAGCTCTCCAGTAGGTGTACCAAAACATTCACAGGCCATTATTTTTCATCAAAAGTGGGGTTACAAGTTTATCAACTTTCAAAGCAGAATTACTTTCCCATTGTTCCTCAACTGCACTGTATGATACACAGTACCATTTTGTAGCTCTGAGTCTCTACTTTTATCCAATCTAAAAAACACAATTTCAAATGTTGCTACATAGGACCGAATCCAGGTGGTGGGTCACATATGAAATATTTGTCTTCTGCTATTTAAGCCCTGTTTATACCTGGTGCTAACATGGGTCCTTTTTCCTGATCTTTTCTACATTCTGACTGTGCCCACATTTCCAAAAGATATGTCTACACATGGTATTAAAGTGTGTCTGTTATCCATCCAATGTGTCTGCATTGTGACCATATTTCCTGTTCCCTTCATTTATGCAAATTATTATATTAAATTGTCTCTCTGTCCAAGACGAAGACGGAAAAACTCTTAAACAAACTACAAAACAATAAACGACGTGAACAGACCTGTACTTGAGAACATAAAACAAGGACGCACGAACAGGAAAGAACACACGAACAAAAACAGTCCCGTGTGGCACAAACACTGACACAGGAACAATCACCCACAAAAAAACAGTGAGAACAGCCTACCTTAATATGGTTCTCAATCAGAGGAAACGTAAAACACCTGCCCCTGATTGAGAACCATATCAGGCTAATTGAAAATGAACCCAACATAGAAACACATAACATAGAATGCCCACCCAGCTCACGTCCTGACCAACTAAACACATACTAAATAAAGGAAATAAGGTCAGGAATGTGACAACAGTCAGAATATGGAGAAGTTCATGACAAAGGATGCAAGTTAGAACCAGGTATAAACTGGGCTTTAAATCTGAAATCAGAACAGAAATATCTCCGATCAAAAGTTACAGCTGTTTATCATTTAATGCGCTGAAAAGTAGCTAGTCAAGGCCAGCTAACAGCTCTCTAATGTCCGTTGCTATGGATACTCATTTGCAGAACCATCATTTATTTTCTCTCCTCTCAACACAGTGTAATATTTGACAGGCCACAACAACCAGAAACAGGGTGTTAACAAAGCTTGAATGAATGAAGGAAAATGTCACAGCTTTTGCATCTGACTAACATTATACTGCATAACGCCAACAAGGCAAGGTGAGTCCTATATAGTAAAATGCACTTTTCTATTGGTAGGGTCCCTCTCCGGTTTGTTGCATTTGGTTGCTGGTGAATATACAGTACATAGTAAATACACCCCAGTGACAAATGGCTTGCACTGAAAGGAACACAACTTCACACAGCTAAGATTCCAATTGATTTATACATTTCTATTATGATGAATCAATAGGCAAGGACATTTGCTAGCAAGCTATCAATGTGCATAATATCTAACAAGTGAAGCGAAAGTAGGTAAATAAAATGAAACGCTGACGCGCATTCTGACTGAGTGCCAGCCCGCTGCAAATTTTGAGGACAGGACACACAGACAGTCACACACACCTCCACTTGCTGCTCCTAATCTGCAGCTTTTTTGGAATATAAACCTGCAAGGAGATAGGTTTTTGCCAACATCGACACTTAATTTTTTTTAGCCGGGTTGTCACACCCCTAATAACAACACAGTAGACATATCTGATACGTAGGCTGAAGAGGAAAACTCATTTCAGTTTAATTTGTTGCATGTGAAAACTATCCACTATCCAAAGTAAAAAGCTTGATATAGTAGTATATCAAAGAAATTAGACCAATTATCTTACTAAATGTAACTTTGACTATATGTAACTGCTTTGCTTTAAATAGTACAGTCACATGATTTAAACGTCTTCCACTACCCCAAAAAATATTTTAAATAGCTAAAGCAAGCCACACAACTTTCCTTAATGTAATGTTACCATCTAGTTATTAATGGGACATGCAACAGCAAACATCCCAGTTGCAATCTTCGTAATACTTCTGACTTTTTAGGTGGTATTGCGAAGCAAAATTCACGACTTTACGTTCTGGGATAATGTGCTTGCATTGAACTATTTCTTCGTTTTTAAAACTATAATTTTTTGTCTTCCTTTTTCTTCTCATTCAATTCAATGGGACTTTTTTCAGCATTCTAAAGCTCCCCATTGTGACATCATGACTTTCAACATTCACTGTAAACAATGTAACTTTTGTCACAAATCAGCTACTTTAACCACTTTCCCAACAAGTTAGACAAAAAGATAGAGGGTATGACATCTTGGAATCGGAACAGAAATATCTTGTACAGATCTAACAATACAGCTGGTTTAGTAACTGCTTCAAAAATGTTGTCTCAATTTTAATACACGCACCTGACAGGTGTGGCATATCAAAGTACTTATTAAGCAGCATGATCATTACATAGGTGCACCTTGTGCTGGGGACAATAAAAGGCCATTATAAAATGTACAGTTTTGTCACACAACACAGATATCTCAAGTTTTGAGGGAGCGTGCAACTGGCATGCTGACTGCAGGAATGTCCACCAGAGCTGTTGCCAGATAATTGAATGTTCATTTCTCTATCATAAGCTGGCTCCAATGTTGTTTTAGAGCATTTGGCAGTACGTCCAACCGGCCTCACAACCACAGACCACGTGTAACCACGCCAGCCCAGGACTTCCACATCTGGATTCTTCACCTGCGGGATCATCTGAGCCCAGCCACCTGGACAGCTTATGAAACTGTGGGTTTGAACAACCAAAGAATTTATGTAGTGAAGCTCATCTGTGTGCTCGTGATGCTCACCAGGGTCTTGACCTGACTGCAGTTCAGCATCGTAACCGACTTGTTGAGAAATGCTCACCTTCAATGGCCACTGGCACGCTGGAGGAGTGTCCTCTTAATGGATGAATCCCGTTTGCAACTGTACCGGGGAGATGATCCATGTACTTACCTTTTCTTTAAGGTATCTGTGTTCCCAGTCATGTGAAATCCATAGATTAGGGTCTAATGAATTTATTTCAATTGATTGATTTCATTATACACTGCTCCAAAAAATAAAGGGAACACTTAAACAACACAATGTAACTCCAAGTCAATCACACTTCTGTGAAATCAAACTGTCCACTTAGGAAGCAACACTGATTGACAATAAATTTCACATGCTGTTGTGCAAATGGAACAGACAAAAGGTGGAAATTATAGGCAATTAGCAAGACACCCCCAATAAAGGAGTGGTTCTGCAGGTGGTGACCACAGACCACTTCTCAGTTCCTATGCTTCCGGGCTGATGTTTTGGTCACTTTTGAATGCTGGCGGTGCTTTCACTCTCGTGGTAGCATGAGGCGGAGTCTACAACCCACACAAGTGGCTCAGGTAGTGCAGCTCATCCAGGATGGCACATCAATGCGATCAATGTTTGTGTGAATGTTTGTTTTATTGTAAGGCTGTATCTGACAGCTGGTATTATTGTTACCAGGTTTTGTTATTACACCCGTTTATTTTAGTGGTACCGGTATTTTTCCAGCGCCATAGTATTGTGTTTATGCTGGTGTTTTCTTGAATTAAATACCTTGTCCACTCATCTCAGCTCTCCTGCGCCTGACTCCTTTCACCAGTTACCCACAGCCTTGACATTGGCAGAGATCTAAGATTGTGAATCTGTGACACAAATTTATCACATAAAATGTATATGCAATATCTCACAATCTAATGGACTTCACGAATTTAGTATTTTCGCTGTGACAGAACTTTTACATTTTTCGTAGATTTACATTCCTCCACAAAGTTCTATCTAGCGCTGCAGTGAGTGGGGGGCTGTATAACCCTGTGACAGATCTCTCTTTAGCTCTACTATGCTGTTCCAGCGTGAGAGGTGCGCACTTTGACCGACAGTTCAATAACGAGTCAGAGGGGTTTACAGGGGTTCGCCCTTTAAAAGTTGCAGCATACTGCGGAGCAGCTTGCATGGTGCCACAGAATTCTATGGCACGTTATTGAAGTCTGAACAACTGGTACCATTTAATGCTAGTTTGTGCTAGTTCGACCACCAGAGGGCATCTTTGAGAAGCATTTGATAGCCTTCGATAGTGGCTGTACTAGAGAATTTAAAACCTTTTTTTGTAAGTATATAGAACTGATTTAAATACATTTTGCTTAATATTGTGGTGTTTCTATTCCAATACAAACAAAAAAAACTCTGGGTTTCCGTTAGGATGGAACAGAAAATATGGCGCTGTACAACATGATGGTTGGGAGTAGGCTACAGGCTATTTAGCTAAAGAATCCCTGTGTCGTGCGGGCACGCAGGAGACCGGGGTTCAATTACCCGACAGGGAGGAAGGAGTAGGCTGTCCTTGTAAATAAGAAATTGTTCTTAACTGATTCCATATGTGTTATTTCATAGTCGTGATGTCTTCACTATTATTCTACAATATAGAAAATAGTAAAAATAAAGAAAAAGCCTGGAATGAGTAGGTGTGTCCAAATTTTTGACTGGTACTTGCTTAATTAATTTGATTAACCTGTTTGGCCGAGGCGTTCCACTAGCGGATCTCCTCCCACATTCCACTGAAAAGGCAGAGCGCAAAATTTTTAAACATTTTTTTGGAAATATTTAACTTTCACACATTAACAAGTCCAATACAGCAAATGAAAGATACACATCTTGTGAATCCAGTCAACATGTCCGATTTTTTAAATGTTTTACAGCGAAAACAGCACGTATATTTATGTTAGCTCACCAACAAATACAAAGAAGGACAGACATTTTTCACAGCACAGGTAGCATGCACAAAGCCAACCTAACTAACCAAGAGCCAACCAAGAAACAACTTCATCAGATGACAGTCTTATAACATGTTACACAAAAAAATCTATGTTTTGTTCGAAAAATGTGCATATTTGAGGTATAAATCAGTTTTACATTGCAGCTACCATCACAACTACCGTCAAAAAATAGCACCGAAGCAGCCAGAGTATTTATAGAGACCAACGTGGAATACCTAAAACTTATCATAAAACATTTCTGAAAAATGCCTTGTGTACAGCAAATGAAAGACAAGCATCTTGTGAATCCAGCCAATATTTCAGATTTTTTAAGTGTTTTACAGCGAAAACACAATATAGCATTATATTAGCTTACTACAATAGCCAAACACACAACCGCATTCATTCATCAAGGCACGTTAGCGATAGCAATAGGCACGTTTGCGTTGGCGAATAAACCAGCAAAAGATATTAATTTTCACTAACCTTCATAAACCTTCCTCAGATGACAGTCCTATAACATCAGGTTATACATACACTTATGTTTTGTTCGAAAATGTGCATATTTAGAGCTGAAATCAGTGGTTATCCATTATGCTAACGTAGCTTCTTTTTCCCAGAATGTGCGGATATTTCTATTAGACTCTCACCTATTCTGACCAAATAGCTATTCATAAACATTACAAAAAAATACATGTTGTATAGGAAATGATAGATCCACTAGTTCCTAATGCAATCGCCGTGTTAGAATTCTAAAAAATAACTTAATTACTACATAAGGCTTACGTTATGTCGACCAAGTTTCCAAAACCTGGGCGCAAAACTACTAGTACACAGTTCGACAGATATATGAAATAGCATCATAAAATGTTTCTTACTTTTCGTGATCTTCCATCAGAATGTTGGACAAGGGGTCCTTTGTCCAGAACAGTCGTTGTTTGGATTTACAACATCGTGTTTCCCTCTTGAACTAGCAAAAACACTGGCTAAGTGGCGCAAAGCTCCCCATCGTCAACAAACACAGACAACGCAACACGCCTAACGTCCCGAAAAAATTTCAATAATCTATTAAAACTATATTAAAAAAACATACTTTACGATGATATTGTGACATGTATCAAATAAAATCCAAGCCGGAGATAGTATTCGCCTATAACGACGGCTTGTCAAAAGGCAATTCCAGGTCCATCTGCGCGCTCTCCAGAAAAAAAAAATGGATGACTCGTCGTGCCAAAATGATTTATTCCACCTCAGACCAAGATAAACACTTCCTTTCTTCTCTCACGCCCTCTTGACATCCAGGGGAAGGTGTATGACGTGCATGTATACTCATATGTGTCATGCCCATTTATAGGCAGGCCCTTGAACAGAGCATAATTTTCAGACTTTCCACTTCCTGGTCAGAAAGTGTGCTGCCAAATGAGTTCTGTTTTACTCACAGACAAAATTCAAACGGTTTTAGAAACTAGAGAGTGCTTTCTATCCAATAGTAATAATAATATGCATATTGTACGAGCAAGAATAGAGTACGAGGCCGATTAAATTGTGCACGTTTTTCCCCAAAGTGGTGTTTCTATTTGAAGAAAAAATGAAAAACCCTCTGGGTTTCCGCTAGGATGGAACGGAACATATGGTGCTGGACAATGTGACGGTCAGGAGTACAGCACTGGGCTATTTAGCTAAAGAAGGAGGGAGGAGTAGGCTGGCCTTGTAAATAAGAATTTGTTTTTAACCGACTTGCCTGGTTAAATAAATGTTACACTAAGAGCATAATATTTCTACACCCTCATTTTCTAATTCTAGTCTAACCAATATCCAAACAGAGATACTGTGAAAATAAAAATCTCATTGATTTATCAAGATCAGTCCCCATGCTTGTCTCAGAGCAGCGTAAAACGGTGCTGAAATAGTTGTAGGCTACTGCTTCAAATCCTATTGCTTCTAGCTTCAATATGCTCTTTAAATAAATATGACCTACAGCACATTCCTCAACACTAGTGAGACTCAAGTTGCATATGGTAGGTCTACAGTGAATCGAAAAACTATGACGTGACTCTCCGCCAATAATTACATATAGAGGATTGGAGGATATTTCTGTAATTTAGTGATGTTTATTCCCATAGTAATTCATTATGGATCCATAACTAAATAAACATTGGCATTTTGAAAGAGTATTTTTATCATCATTTTATAAACGAAAGCATAAAGATGCCATTATTAGTTACATTGTTTTAGTTTCAACGTGCAGACTGGCACTAAGAACAGAACTGCGGGAACGTTTCCCTTGTCAGCGCCATTATTAGGGCGATCCCCCTTAAAGTGTTGCCAGTTTGGCAGGGGGGGGTCCAAATCCCCCCCCCCCCCGCCCCTTCCTCCTCCTCCCTTCCCCATGGGCTAGGTCGGTCTTCTGTACGTATGCTCTGCGGCAAATCGCGTGCCCCCTGCCCTAGTGCCTTGAACCTTGTGCGCTTTCAGTGGATACAGCTGGAGAACTGCAAGGCAATCCCATTGTGCGCCACTCGGGATCCATGACCAATATGACCAATATATATTGTCCCGCTAATAACAGGTGAATAATATATCTGCGAGAATATCCAACGGGCTTTTATATAATTCTGAATTAATAATAATAATCGCTTTGTTTAAAAAATTATATTTTAGAGAAGATTTTGTTTTCAAATAACATAATATGAGTGAGGAAAAAGGCGATTTGTGAACATAAATAAAGCCAGTTTGTTCTTTAGAATTATTGATTTCTGTTATTAGAGGGAGATAAACTAAAAACATACAGTAAGTAATAATACTGAAGTTGTGTACAATTATCAGTTTCTATTTAGGTTTATGTCGCCCATTCATTGTCAGTTAGAGACACAGTAGGACCCAAAAGCATAATCAGTGCTCTAACTCCCCAATGCATTTGAAACGTAGATTGGTCCAAAATAGCTACGTAGATTGGCTCACCAAGTTTGTGAATTAAACACATCTGAAGTCATTGAATGTCTAATATTAATAGTAGTATACTGACTAGCTAGCATTGTTGGTAGCTATTTTCAAACCGTACAGACCTGAACTCTGGTTCTGAACTCTGTTGCCCCTGATCAGTGGCACTGTGGTACTTATAGGTTCTGCTGTACAGATGGTTGGCTGTGGGTGTCACGATCGTCGTAACTTTGAATAAGAGTGGACCAAGGCGCAGCGTGATGGAAAGACATCTTCTTTTATTATGAACACGAACAAAACAACAAACTATTCAACTATTAGTGCTGCCACTAAACACTACACATAGACAATTACCCACCCTAGCCTAATGCCTATGGCTGCCTTAAATATGGCTCCCAATCAGAGACAATGAATGACAGCTGTCTCTGATTGAGAACCATTCAGGCAACCATAGACATACCTAGACACCTACACTCAACACAAACCCATACACTCTACAAAACCCAAAACCCCCTATACCATACAACCACCCAAGACGAGACAAATACACAAACATCCCCCCTGTCACACCCTGACCTAACCAAAATATTACAGAACATAAAGATAACTAAGGCCAGGGCGTGACAGTGGGGAACATTCTGAATGTATTTCATTTAAATGTTATTGTATTTATGTAGATATTTTAGTGCTAGTGTAATTACAAAGTAAAACATTTAAATATGCAGTGGTCACAAAATAGAAGTTAAGAGAACAACGGCCCATGCCATGTTGTCATGGTAATACTAAAGGCTACGGACCAGATGAAGTACATCATAGTCAAACTAGCAATTTATTGATTAGAAGTTTTAAACTTGACTGGACTCATAGGTCTGTCTCCATACTGCATGTCAACTAATGCAACGTTTGTGAATCATTTGAAAAAGAAGTGAATGCTGGGGTCAAAAGATGCAACATTCTATTTAAAAGTTTCAGTTATGAAGTGTGTGTGTGTGTGTGTGTGTGTGTGGAAATTACAACATGATGTTATTCACATTACTTTAAAATAGAATGGATTTTTATATTAGTACTTTCACACTGTCTGTTCTTCTAAGAGGAGCCTCTGAGGCTTCATGCTGACAGTTGATTTACGATGCCTTGGTGATAAAACCTAGACTGCATTCCATTCCATGATTAGTGTCTGTGAAATGTCGGCCTATCTGCCAGTGCCAGGCAAACCCATCCTCCAGTTTACTTCTCCCACATTGCAGACGAAGACTGGACTTCATTATTTGAGGGAAGGACCTAGTGTTCTATGTTACATTCGTATTTCTGTATATACAAGCAGTAAATGATATAGAGACAGAAACCTGGTGCAGTGTAAATATTGCTGTCTCTTGCTTGATAGCACAATGTACCTTTGTATAATTCTACTGCTGTTGTTTGTCATGAACAATCAGGAGGATGTACTTTGCTATAAAATGCTGTGGCTCAGTTCTGCTCATTGGGTTCTCAACGATTACCGTCGGGTGGTCGTTGACCAGATTCATTAATTCAATTCTTAATCGATTATAGAGATTGATTGTTTAAAGAAATCTAAAAGTCTCTCTCTTTGGATCAGAAATATTCCACGACAGTCAAAAGTTGAAACATTCTATTTAAACGTTTCAGTTTTGAAGTGTGAGTGTGTGGTGGGAAAAGCCATGTGTTGAAGTTAATCCTTGATGTGGATGTTCTTTCCAAGTGTTTCCCCCTTGAAGGAGCTGCATCAGAATTTCCATCTTCACGCAATCGTTACATCTGACGTTCATCATATCACAACATCATGTATTATGACCTAGGTAGGTTATGACCCATCCCCTGGCATTCCGTTTGGATCACAATCAGTTCAATGTGGTGTTACTGCAGGTTTTCTTCGAAAGCCTGATTGAAAAAATACGCACCATATGTATGTCACCGACCAAAGCACACTCAAAGTTCAACACCACTACTCGTTCTCTTAGTAGTTATATATTGAGCTGGTTTATTTTGTCTTGAAGTATTTGCCTGTATTTATAGTTATACTTTTTGCTTAAATACAAGCATTCTCCTAGATGTCCACATATTTTTCCTCAGATCTTTTGCCCTGTCCAGGATCCAATGGAGTGCGTGCACGAGGGAAGATGAAAATCCAGCACAGGGAAGCTGCTGTTCTCAGCTGACGACAAGGGGGTTGCATGAACATTACGCTTTCACCCAAGCCATTGGGTTGTTGTCTACTTCGACCTCCCATTCCCAGAAAGTTTCCTCCTGAATGTGGTTGTGGGGCACATTGATGTTGAAGGTAGTGATTCTCCGGAGACTGTCCAGGATGTTGGCGTCCTCAAAGACACACGCCAGTCTGAAGCAGCGGTTGCAGTAGTGGGTTGGCTCTTCGGACTCTGCATACACCTTGGCCCGGATGGTTGTCACATCACTGCCAGCTACGACAAGAACCTTCAACACATCAGACATTTTTAGTGGATATGTATGACCTGGCCTTGTCACATTGAACTTGACCCAATTTGACCTCAAACATGTTTTAGACAGGTCATGTGAAGTCTCGGAATGTGGATGTAGTGCATTCCTGGCTTTGTCTCTTGAGGTGCTTTCTTCTTCATTGCTCCCGTCCTGAGCGTTGGAGAGGACGCTGCCCAGGTATTTCAAAGATTCCACTATTGTAAGTGGCTTGTTGGGGAAGGTTGGTGGGTGAGATGGAATAGAAGATGCCCGCTTGTGTTCAGCGAGAGACGCAACCTGCTGTAGGCTTTGGTGTTAAGCCTTGTTCACGTTGACAGTTTGAAGTGACTCTAATCCTGTTTTTTGTATTTCCGATTAGAATCTGTTTTGAACAGTCTGAACTGTTTCAAACCAGATACAAATCTGATTCCTGGCCAGGGGACTTGTGTCTGAACGATCAAGTCTGATTTATTTGGCCTGCAGTTTGACAAGGCATTTACTTACACACTGTCCTCCTAGCATCTGTAGACGTCAAAGACAGACAGGTTGAGGAACAAGTAAGTAAAGAATTAGCAGATGTTATTGTGGGTGTAGCAAAATGCTTGTGTTCCCAGCTCCAACAGTGCAGTAGTATCTAACAATTCACAACGATATATGAATCTAAGTAAAATAAAGGAATTAAGAAATATCAGAGTGACATTGACTAAAATACAGTAGAATAGAGTGCAGTATTTACATGAGATGAGTAAAGCAGTATTTAAACATTATTAAAGTGGACAGTGATTCCATGTCTATGTATAGAGGGCAGCAGCCTCTAAGGTGCAGGGTTGAGTAACCGGGTGGTAGCCAGCTTGTGATGGCTATTTTACAGTCTGATGGCCTTGAGTTAGAAGCTATTTTTCAGTCCCAGCTTTGATGGACCTGTACTGACCACGCTTTCTGGATGATGGCAAGTAGAACAGGCCATTGTTCAGGGGGTTGATGTCCTTGATGATCTTTTTGGCCTTCCTGTGACATCGTATGCTGTAGGTGTCCTGGAAAGGAGGCCGTGTAACCCCGGGGATGCATTAGGCAGACCTCACCACCCTCTGGAGAGCCCTGTGGTTGCGGGCGGTGCAGTTGCCTTACCAGGCGGTGATACAGCCAACAGGATGCCATCACGTGTGCATATGTAAATGTTTCTGAGGATCTTAGAGACCAAGCCGATTTCCTTCTCCCTCCTGAGGTTGAAGAGATGCTATGGCGCCCTCTTCACCACCCTGTCTGTGTGGGTGGACAATTTCAGTGATCTGTAGGCCGAGGAACTTTAAGCTTTCCACCTTCTCCACTGCGGTCCCGTCGATGTGGATAGGGGGGATCCCTCTGCTGTTTCCTAAAGTCTACAATCAGCTCCTTAGTTTTGTTGACGTTGAGGGAGCAGTTATTTTTCTGGCACCACTCCACCAGGGCCCTCGCCTCCTCCCTGCAGGCTGTCTCGTCATTATTTGTAATCAGGCCTACTACTGTTGTGTCATCTGCAAACTTGATGACTGTGCTTGGAAACACAGTCATGGGTGAACAGGGAGTACAGGAGGGGGCTGAGAATGCACACTTGTGGGGCCCCTGTGTTGAGGATCAGTGTAGCGCAGGTGTTGTTTCATACCTTCACCACCTAGGGGCGGCCCTTCGGGAAGTCCAGGACCCAGTTGCACACGGCGGGGTTTAGACCCAGGGCCCTGAGATGAATAATGATCTTGGAGGGTACTATGGTGTTGAAGGCTGAGCTATAGTCAATGAACAGCATTCTTACTTAGGTATTCCTCTTGTCCAGAAGCAATGGCGATTGCATTGTCTGTGGATCTATTGGGGTGGTAAGCATATTTAAGTGGGTCTAGGGTGTCAGGTAAGGTAGAGGTGATATGATACTTTTAACTAGCTTCTCAAAGCACTTCATGATGACAGAAGTGAGTGTTATGTGGCGATAGTCATTTGTTCAGTTCCCTTACCTTTACCTTTGCTTTCTTGGGTACAGGAACATCTTGAAGCAAGTGTGGACAGCAGACTGGGATAGGGAGATATTGAATATGTCCGTAAACACTCTAGCCAGCTGGTCTGACGACGCGGCTGGTGATGCCATCTGGGCTGGCAGCCTTGCGAGGGATAACACGCTTACATTTCTTACTCACGTCGGCCACGGAGAACGAGAGCCCACAGTCCTTGGGAGCATGCCAATTCGGTGGCACTGTGTTATCCTCAAAGCAGGAGAAAGTGTTTAGCTTGTCAGGGAGCGGTGTCCGCGACGTGGCTGGTTTTCCCTTTTCTTCAGGCCCACCGTCCATCACTAGCAATAGTCTCTGTGTCCGCTGCATGTTACACACTTTCCTCTTTGCATCTGAAGACGTCGAAGCTAGACAGGTTGAGGAACAGGTGAACTCCCAACTTGGTCGACGATGTTTCAGACTTCACAGGGGTCCCTCTTTCATTTGCGTCATGGTTGTCTAACATAAAAAATTAAATAAACTTCACTTTGTGTTCACCACCCTCCACTGACAGTTTCACAACTCCAACCTCGTTTACACACACTCCTTCGACCACCAGCACGGTAGTGGTAGTCTCCTCTTTCCAACAAGTAAAAGAAATTAGAAAATTAAATATAGTCGAATATATTTAATGGATTGGTCGGGACTATCTTGAACCAATGCACTGAACCGTCCAAACATCCTGAGTCCCTATAAATAATGTTTTTTAAATCGTCACCGGTTAACTGATGTGCGCATCTGATGTGCTTTAATCATCAAAACGTTAGTGATCATTTAACGTTAGTGATTTTCTAATTATGGTTGATATCTCAGCCTTGATGGTGGTGTAGGAAGACAACTGGCTATCTGACGGCACTGGTGATGTCAAGATATTTCATTCTACACAATTTATATATATTTAAAAAATACAGGTAGGTAACAGTCCTGTTTGGAGTCTGTATGGTAAACTGTTAACACTGATCTATATTTAGTGGCTTAGTTGAGGGTTGACATATGACATTTTAACAATATGCTTATGTTTTTAAAAACTTAGGAACAGTCATCAATGTAAGACAATGCTTTGGTTAAAGGTGAATATTCCCAGTCACTGAACCCTGAAAAGTCTATCCTTGGTACTTACTGATACAATCTTTTCACCTTGTGTGTTAGGAGTCCCTGTACTGTTTTTAAAATGTGCAAATGGCTGGGGACGACCCAGGGTGCAGGAGCCGATCCCCAGACGGGGAGGCCGAACCCGGGCCCACGGCTACCAGGAGGTGCTACTTCATCCAGCCAGCTCCCTGCCCCAAGAAGATGGTGGGAGGGGGGCGAAACACCGGAGGGGTCCTAACTCCCGCCAAAGGCCTCCTGGGGGACGCCACTACATCCAGCCAACTCCCTGTCTCAGCTATAGAGAGAATTAGTAATGGCGTATTTCTGCAAGCACTATCTCCGCCATGGTTTGTTCAACAGTCTATGTTTTTTGTTGTTGATGATTATCGAAAATAACTTATTTGGTAAATACAGGCTTAGGAAACATTTTGTTCAATGAGATAATCTTCATCAGCTAAGCATTTACACTACCGGTCAAACGTTTTAGAACACCTACTCATTCAAGGTTTCTTCTTTATTTTTACTATTTTCTACATTTTAGGATAATAGTGAAGACATCAAAACTATAAAATAACACATATGGAATCATGTTGTAACCAAAAAAGTGTTAAACAAAACAAAATATACTTTGCATTTGCGATTCTTCAAATAGCCATCATTTGCCTTGATGACAGCTTTGCACACTCTTGGCATTCTCTCAACCAGCTTCACCTGGAAGGCTTTTCCAACAGTATTGAAGGAGTTCCCACATATGCTGAGCACTTGTTGTCTGCTTTTCCTTCACTCTGCGACCTGACTCATCCCAGACCATCTCAATTGGGTTGAGGTCAGGGGATTGTGGAGGCCAGGTCATCTGATGCAGCACTCCATCACTCTCCTTCTTGGTAAAATAGCCCTTACACAGCCTGGAGGTGTGTTGGGTCATTGTACTGTTGAAAAACAAATGATAGTCCCACAAGCCAAAACCAGATGTGATGGCGTATTGCTGCAGAATGCTGTGATAGCCATGCTGGTTAAGTGCACCTTGAATTCTAAATAAATCACAGACAGTGTCACCAGCAAAGCACCCCCACACCATAACACATCCTCCTCCAAGCTTTACGGTCAGAAATACACATGCAGAGATCATCTGTTCACCCACACCGCGTCTCACAAAGACACAGTGGTTGGAACCGAAAATCTCAAATTTGGACTCCACAGCATAGGACACATTTCCACCGGTCTAATGTCCATTGCTCCTGTTTCTTGGCCGAAGCAAGTCTTCTTCTTATTGGTGTCCTTTAGTATTGGTTTCTTTGCAGTGCTTCGACCATGAAGGCCTGATTCACACAGTCTCCTCTGAACAGTTGATGTTGAGATGTGTCTGTTACTTGAACTCTGTGACGCATTTATTTGGACTGCAATCTCTGAGGCTGGTAACTCTAATGAACTTATCCTCTACAGCAGAGATAACTCTGGGTCTTCCATTCCTGTGGCGGTCCTCGTGAGAGCCAGTTTCATCATAGCGCTTGATGGTTTTTGCGACTGCACTTGAAAAAACGTTCAAAGTTCTTGACATTTTCTGTATTTACTGACCTTCATGCCTTAAAGTAATGATGGACTGTTGTTTCTCTTTGGTTATTTGAGCTGTTCCTGCCATAATATGGACTTGGTCTTTTACCAAATAGGGCTATCCTCTGTATACCACCCCTACCTTGTCACAACATAACGGATTGGTTCAAACGCATTAAGAAGGAACTAAATTCCACAAATTAACTTTTAACAAGGCACACCTGCTATTTGAAATGCATTCCAGGTGACTACCTCATGAAGCTGGTTGAGAGAATGCCAAGAGTGTGCAAGAGTGTCATCAAGGAAAAGGGTGGTTATTCAAATCTAAAACTATTTTGATTTATTAAACACTTTTTTTTTTGTTTCTACGTGATTCCATATTGTGTTATTTCATAGTTTTGATGTCTTTACTTTTATTCAACATTGTAGAAAACAGTAAAACATTAAGAAAAACCTTTGAATGAGTTGGTGTTCTAAATATTTTCAACAGTAGTGTATTTATTAAAATAAAGCAGATTAAACACAAATGCTTCGAAATTTGTCATAATCAATATAATGAATGTATTTATGACTATAGCCTGGTGGGTGCTGATATAATCTATACAATGAATGTACATATGACTGCAGCCTGGTAAAGGCCCCTATTATTTTTTTTGCCAAACTGTTACAGTTGCGTCACCAATATAATCGGTTAAATGATTTGTAGAGGCAGTAAAAAGCCTGTCACGATCGTGTGGAGGATTGACGGACCAAAACGCAGCAGTAGGAAAATAAGCCATATTCCTTTTAATGAATACGAAGGCAAAAACGAAACAAAAACACTTACACACTAACAAAACAAGAAAACGATCGTGAAGCTATGAACGAAGTGCACATACAGGCTACAAACGTATAACATAAACACAGCTAGACACATTCACTCAACACAAAACCATAAACTACAACAAACACCCCCTCTACCATATAATACCCCAAAATACACACATACCCCATGTCACACCCTGACCTAACTAAAATAATAAATAAAACAAATAATACTAAGGCCAGGGCGTGACAAAGCCCGCCTCAAAAAATAGCTTAGGGAATGGAAAACAATAGTGGCGCAAAGCCAAAAAGAGTTGATCCATGGAGTAACTATGTATGTGTCACGTTCTGACCTTAGTTCCTTTTTTTATGTCTCTATTTTGGTTTGGTCAGGGCGTGGGGTGGGGTGGGCATTCTATGTTTTGTTCTATGTTTTGTATTTCTGTGTTTGGCCTGGTATGGTTCCCAATCAGAGGCAGCTGTCAATCGTTGTCTCTGATTGAGAGCCATACTTAGGTACCCTGTTCCCACCTGTGTTTGTGGGTAGGTGTTTCCTGTTTTGTGTTGTGTAACCTGATAGGACTGTTTCGTTTTTTCACCTTTGTTATTTTGTGTTCAGTTTAATAAATTTAACATGGACACGTACCACGCTGCATTTTGGTCCGATCCTTCCTATTCCTCATCAGACGAGGACGACGAACGTTACAGTATGTGATATAAGGATGAAAACTGTATAAAAGGAGTGTGCCGAGGCTGGGAAGACAGTTGATCCATGGACCAGCTTGGCTTGTTACTTTGTAATAAAGTCTATTTTGAATTCACAAGTTCCGGCATCTGAGAAATATTATTGGACCAATATTTCTACGACAAAGTTAATCAATTTTTTCCCTGATAATACAAAATGACATTTCATATCTTCAATGCTATTGACCCAAAAACCAATGACAGTGAAAACCACTTATAGGAGGTAGCTAAATGTGGTTATCATACCAAAATAGACTGTCACACACTGATCTGTTTCACCTGTCTTTGTGCTTGTCTCCACCCCCCTCCAGGTGTCGCCCATCTTCCCCATTATCCCCAGTGTATTTATACCTGTGTTCTGTTTGTCTGTTGCCAGTTCGTCTTGTTTGTCAAGTCAACCAGTGCCGTCCTGTGCCTTTGTCCCTACTCTGGATTACCGACCTCTGCCTGACCTGACCCTGACCCTGACCCTGACTGCCATCCTGTGCCTTTAACACCACTCTGGATTATCGACCCCTGCCTGCCTTGACCTGTCGTTTACCTGCCCCTGTTGCTGTAATAAACAATGTTACTTCAACACAGTCTGCATTTGGGTCTTACCTGAAACGTGATATAAACATGGACCTTAATGACAATCGTCATTAGACTTTGCCACACCAAAGTGGGAAAAATTTTGAAATTTGAGATGCAGACAGTGTCTTCAATCATTGTATAATCCATATTTTTCCTCTTAGTGTGTTTTTATATGCAATTTTTATTATGTTAATTCAGAATGTATTTCGTTTTTTTTAAAACTGCGGACAAAAAAACAAATTCTGTTGTAATTGATATCAGAAAAGTGTTCTACGGATTGTAGCTGAGGTTCTGACTGACTACACTACACAGACTACCTGTGATGGCAAATGCAATTCTAGAGTTCAATGCCACGATTACAATTGATCTTTTTTTACATTTCTATTGTCTGGATATCAACAAATTTCCTTCTGAAGTAACAAGCTATTAGTCCATGAGAAAACAAATACCCTCCATCGTTTAATCATTATTTTATAGAAGCAAAATGTTCCTCCAGCCTTTGTCTTGAATAGGGATTTCCTACACATTCTAATGACACTATACAGTGCATTCAGAAAGTAGTCAGACCCATTGACTTTTTTCACATTTTGTTATGTTATAGCCTTATTTTAAAATGTATTAAATTAGCATTTTTCCTCCATTATTAATTTACGCACAATACTTTATAATGACAAAAAAAACTTCTTTTTTTCACATTTTAGCAAATTCATTGAATATTAAAAACAGAAATACATTATTTACATAAGAATTCAGAGCCTTTGCTATGATACTCGAAATTGAGCATCAAGTACATCCTGTTTCCATTGATCATCCATCAGATGTTTCTACAACTTGATTGGAGTCCACCTGTGGTCAATTCAATTGTTTGGACATCATTTGGAAAGGCACACACCTGTCTATTTAAGGTCCCACAGTTGACAGTGCATGTCAGAGCGATAACCAAGCCATGAGGTTGAAGGAATTATCCGCAGAAGTCCAAGACAGGATTGTGTCGAGGCAGATCTGGGGAATGGTACCAAAACATTTCTGCAGCATTGAAGAATTCAAGAACACAGTGGCCTCCATCATTCTTTAATGGAAGAAGTTTGGAACCACCAAGACTCTTCCTAGAGCTGGCCGACAAGTCAAATCGGGGGAGTCAGGGAGGTGACCATGTCTGGCCAGATTCTCTCTCTGTGCTTTGGCTTCAATGATAAGTACCTTGGTCTTGACTTGATTTAGCTGGAGGAAGTTGTGAGCCATCCAAGTATTTAAATACTGTGTATGTTGCTTTATCAACGAAGTAGCTATCAGGAACCAAGGTAAGACTCAGATGCAGACTGTCAAAGTAACAATGGTTATTGTAGCAGAGTACAGTAATCCAGAGGTGGCGCAAAGGTACAGGATGGTAGGCAGGCTCAGGGTCAGGCAGAGAGGTCACGCGGGCGGGTACAGGGTCAAGACAGGCGAAGGTCAAAAACCAGGAGGATGAGAAAAGAGGCAGGAAAAAGATAGGCGCTGACAGAAAAACTGCTGGTAAGCTTGAACAGACAAGATGAACTAGCAACAAACAGACAGAGAACACAGGTATAAATACACAGGGTATAATTGGGAAGATGGGTGACACCTGGAGGGGGGTGGAGACAAGCACAGGGACAAGTGAAACAGATCAGGGCGTAACAGTAGCATAACAACGGTTGGACTGTGGAAACCATGACACATATTAACAGGATGTTTGTCCTGAATATGCCCTGAACAAAATATTCAAGCCATTTCACAAAATAAAAATAGGGAATAGGATTTTTTTATTGTTAGTCTGCGATGACAATGCCCAAGCATTGGCCATGGTGGCTTTGTAAATACAATATAGCAAGTAAAACACTGGAATGGTAGATTTGCAGTGGAAGAATGTGCAAAGTAGAGAGAAATAATTGGGTGCAAAGGATGAAAAATAAATAAATAAATACAGTAGTGGAAGAGGTAGTTGTTTGGGCTAAATTATAGATGGGCTATGTACAGGTGCAGTAATCTGTGAGCTGTTCTGACAGCTGGTGCTTAAAGCTAGTGAGGGAGATAAGTGTTTACAGTTTCAGAGATTTTTGTAGTTCGTTCCAGTCATTGGCAGCAGAGAACTGGAAGGAGAGGGGCCAAAGGAGGAATTGGTTTTGGGGGTGACCAGAGAGATATACCTGCTGGAGCGCGTGCTACAGGTGGGTGCTGCTATGGTGACCAGCGAGCTGAGATAAGGGGGGACTTTACCTAGCAGGGTCTTGTAGATGACGGTGTTGGAGGAAGTGGTGTTGGAGGGCCAGTAGGAGGCACTCTTTCCTCTGGTCTAAAAAAAATATCCCAATGCCCCAGGGCAGTGATTGGGGACACTGCCCTGTGTAGGGTGCCGTCTTTCGGATGGGACGTTAAACGGGTGTCCTGACTCTCTGATGTCATTAAAGATCCCATGGCACTTATCGTAAGAGTAGGGGTGTTAACCCCGGTGTCCTGGCTAAATTCCCAATCTGGCCCTCAAACCATCATGGTCACCTAATAATCCCCAGTTTACAATTGGCTAATTCATCCCCCTCCTCTCCCCTGTAACTATTCCCCAGGTCGTTGCTGCAAATGAGAACGTGTTCTCAGTCAACTTACCTGGTAAAATAACGGTAAAATAAAAATAAAAAATGACCTGGAGCCAGTGGGTTTGGCAACGAGTATGAAGCGACGGCCAGCCAAGGAGAGCGTACAGGTCGCATTGGTGGGTAGTATATGGGGCTTTGGTGACAAAATGGATGGCACTGTGATAGACTGCATCCAATTTATTAAGTAGGGTATTGGAGGCTATTCTGTAAATGACATCGCAGAAGTCAAGGATCGGAAGGATGGTCAGTTTTACGAGGGTGTTTGGCAGCATAAGCGACGGATGCTTTTTTGTGAAAAAGGAAGCTAATTCTAGATTTAACTTTGGATTGGAGATGTTTGATGTGAGTCTGGAAGGAGAGTTTACAGTCTAACCAGACACCTAGGTATTTGTAGTTGTACACATATTCTAAGTCAGAACCGTCCAGAGTAGTGATGCTGGAATGGCGGGTAGTTGAAGAGCATGCATTTAGTTTTACTTGTTTTTAAGAGCAGTTGGAGGCCATGGAAGGAGAGTTGTATGGCATTGAAGCTCGTCTGGAGGGTTGTTAACACAGTGTCCAAAGAAGGGCCAGAAGTATACAGAATGGTGTCATCTGCGTAGAGGTGGATCAGAGACTCACCAGCAGCAAGAGCGAGTCGGCCCAAGAATTGAACCCTGTGGCCCCCATAGAGACTGCCAGAGGCCCGGACAACAGGCCCTCCGATTTGACACACTGAACTCTATCAGAGAAGTAGTTGGTGAACCAGGCGAGGCAATCATTTGAGAAACCAAGGCTATCGAGTCTGCCGATGAGGATGTGGTGATTGACAGAGTCGAAAGCCTTGGCCAGGTCAAGGAATACGGCTGCACCATATTGTTTCTTATCGATGGCGTTAAGATATCGTTTAGGAGCTTGGGCGTGGCTGAGGTGCACCCATGACCAACTCTGAAACCAGATTGCATAGCGGAGAAGGTGCGGTGGGATTCGAAATGATTGGTAATCTGTTCGTTGACTTAGCTTTCGAAGACCTTGTAAAGGCAGGGTAGGATAGCAGATTGGGTCAAGAGTGTCCGCCCCTTTGAAGAGTGGGATGACCGCAGCTGCTTTCCAATCTTTGGGAATCTCAGACGACACGAAAGATAGGTTGAACAGCCTAGTAATAGGGGTTGCAACAATTTCGGCAGATCATTTTAGAAAGAAAGGGTCCAGATTGTCTAGCCCGGCTGATTTGTAGGGGTCCAGATTTTGCAGCTCTTTCAGAACATCAGCTGACTGGATTTGGGAGAAGGAGAAATGGGCAAGGCTTGGGCGAGTTGCTATGAGGGGTGCTGTGCTGTTGACCGGGGTAGGGGTAGCCAGGTGGAAAGCATGGCCAGCCGTAGAAAAATGCTTATTGAAATTCTCAATTATAGTGGATTTATCGGTGGTGACAGAGTTTCCTATCCTCAGTGCAGTGGGCAGCTGGGAGGAAGTGTTCTTATTCTCCATGGACTTTACAGTGTCCCAGAACTTTTTTGAGGTTGTGTGCAGGAATCAAATTTCTGCTTGAAAAAGCAAGCCTTGGCTTTTCTAACTGCCTGTGTATATTGGTATCTAACTTCACTGAAAAGTTGCATATCACGGGGGCTGTTCGATGCTAATGCAGAACATCATAGGATGTTTTGTGTTGGTTAAGGGCAGTCAGGTCTGGAGAGAACCAAGGGCTATATCTGTTCCTGGTTCTAAATTTCTTGAATGGGGCATGCTTATTTAAGATGGTGAGGAACGCATTTAAAAAAAATAACCAGGCATCTTCTACTGACGGGATGAGGTCAATATCCTTCCAGGATACCCGGGCCAGGTCGATTAGAAAGGCCTGCTCGCTGAAGTGTTTCAGGGAGCGCTTGACAGTGATGAGTGGAGGTCGTTTGACCGCTGACCCATTACGGATTCAGGCAATGAGGCAGGGATCGCTGAGATCTTGGTTGAAAACAAGATCTGTATTTGTATTTAGAGGGCAAGTTGGTTAGGATGATATCTATGAGGGTGCCCGTGTTTACGGCTTTGGGGTGGTACCTGGTAGGTTCATTGATAATTTGTGTGAGATTGAGGGCATCAAGCTTAGATTGTAGGATGGCTGGGATGTTAACTTCTTATGGCTGCATCCCACTCCCGGGATCGATATGACAACAGCCAGTGAAAGTGCAGGGCGCCAAATTCAAACAACAGAAATCTCATTGTAACGCAGTGAGATTTCGGACCAAGACGCAGTGTAGTTAGTGTCCATGTTTTAATAATAAACAACTGAACAAGACACAATACAAAATAACACTAGTGAATCTAACCGAAACAGTCCTATCTGGTGCAATGAACACAAAGACAGAAGACAACCACCCACAAAACCCAACACAAAACAGGCTACCTAAATATGGTTCCCAATCAGAGACAATGACAAACACCTGCCTCTGATTGAGAACCATATTAGGCCAAACAACAAACCAAACATAGAAACACAACATATAGATAACCCACCCAACTCACACCCTGACCACACTAAAACAAAGACAAAACAGAGGAAAATAAAGGTCAGAACGTGACACTCATAATTAAAATTCCTCAAGCATACATGTGTCTTATATCATTTTAAAGGTAATCTTGTTGTTAATCCCACCAAAGTGTCCGATTTCAGATATGCTTTTCAGTGAAAGCACTACAAACGATTATGTTAGGCCACCACCAAACTACAATAAGCACAGCCATTTTTCCAGCGAAATATAGCAGTCACAAAAAGCAGAAATAGAGATGAAATTAATCCCTAACCTTTGATGATCTTCATCAGCTGACACTCATAGGACTTCATGTTACACAATACATGCATGTTTTGTTTGATAAAGTTCATATTTATATAAAAAAATCTGAGTTTACATTGGCGCGTTACATTCACTAGTTCCAAAAACATCAAGTGATTTTGCATAGCCACATCGTTTCAACATAAATACTCATCATAAATGTAGATGATAATACAAGTTATACACATGGAATTATAGACATACCTCTCCTTAATGCAACCGCTGTGTCAGATTTCAAAAAAACTGGCACAAAAACTGGACGAGGCATATTGACATTAAGGAGAGGCATGCTTAGCCGATTGATCATAAAGGTCCAGTGAGTACTGAGGTTGGTTGGGGTCACGGCGATTCAGACAGATGGCCGGGCCATGGGTAGCAAGCTGGCAGAGGATGGAGGAGATTAGTGGAGTTCCGTGTGGTAGAGGGGACCAATCCAATTGGCAAAATAGATATAGTGACCCAAGAGAATTGTCCGATAGACCTATTCAGATAGCAGCCGATAAGACAGCTAACGATTAGCGGGCCGCAGATGGGCTTTCAGGTTACGTCGCGACGGATGGGGCCAGTTCGATAACTCCCTCGGGCAGATAACGTCGGTAGTCCAGTCTTGAAGGCCCGGTGGGGCTCCATATTGACAGTAAAATGGGTCCGGATAGGTGATTGTAGCCCAGGAGTGGCTTATGGAACTCTTCAGCTGGCTAGCTCCGGAATAATTGATGTTTGCTCCGGGACCAACATAAGCCAATAGTCACTCGGATAGTAGCTAGTTAGATACAGAGAAGATACAGGCATACTTCCTAACTCAGTTACCGGACACGAAAGAAACCACTCAGGGATTTCACCACTAGGCCAATGGTGACTTTAAAACAGTTACAGACTTTAATGGCTGTTATAGGAGAAAACTGAGGATAGATCAACAACATTGTAGTTACCAAAACATGCATCCTGTTTGCAACAAGGCACTAAAGTAATACTGCAAAAAAAAACGTCCCACCTGCCCATAAGAAGTTAAGCCATTTTGCCACAACTTTGGTAGTAAGCTTGGGTTCATTGTCCATTTGGAAGACCCATTTGCGACCAAGCTTTAACTTCCTGACTGATGTCTTGAGATGTTGCTTCAATACATCCACATAATTTTACTGCCTCATGATGCCATATATTTTGTGAAGTGCACCAGTCCCTCCTGCAGCAAAGCACACCCCACAACATGATGCTGCCACCCCCGTGCTTCACGGTTGGGATGGTGTTCTTCGGCTTGCAAGCGTCCCCCTTTTTCTTCCAAACATAACAATGGTCATTATGGCCAAACAGTTATATTTTTGTTTCATCAGACCAGAGGACATTTCTCCAAAAAGTACGATCTTTGTCCGCATGTGCAGTTGCAAACCGTAGGCTGGCTTTTTCATGGCGGTTTTGGAGCAGTGGCTTCTTCTTTGCTGAGCGGCCTTCAAGTTATGTTGATATAGGACTTGTTTTACCGGGGATATAGATACTTTTGTATCTGCTTCCTCCAGCATCTTCACAAGGTCCTTTGCTGTTGTTCTGGGATTGATTTGTACTTTCGCACCAAGTACGTTCATCTCTAGGAGAAAGAACGCGTCTCCTTTCTGAGCAGTTTACGGCTGCGTGGTCCCATGGTGTTTATACTTGCATACTATTATTTGTACAGATGAACGTGGTACCTTCAGGTGTTTGGAAATTGCTCCTAAGGATGAACCAGACTTGTGTAGTAGGTCTGCAATTTTTTTCTGAGGTCTTGGCTGATTTCTTTTGATTTTCCCATGATGTCAAACAAAGATGCACTGAGTTTGAAGGTAGGTCTTGAAAAACATCCACAGGTACACCTCTAATTGATTCAAATTATGATGTAAATTAGTCTATCAGAAGTTTCTAAAGCCATGACATTATTTTCTGGAATTTTTCAAGCAGTTTAAAGGCACAGTCAACTTAGTGTATGTAAACCTCTGACCCACTGGAATTGTGATACAGTGAATTATAAGTGAAATAATCTGTCTGTAAACAATTGTTGGAAAAAGTACTTGTGTCATGCACAAAGTAGATGTCCTAACCGACTTGCCAAAACTATAGTTTGTTATTAACCCCTCTGGTACAAGTGGGACGGTAGCGTCCCACCTCCACAACAGCCAGTGAAATTGCAGGGCACCAAATTCAAAACAACAGAAATCCCATAATTAAAATTTCTCTAACATACAAGTATTATACACCATTTTAAAGATAAACTTCTTGTAAATCCAACCACAGTGTCTGATTTCAAAAAGGCTTTACTGCGAAAGCACACCATGCGATTATGTTAGGTCAGCGCCTAGTCACAGAAAACCATACAGCCATTTTCCAGCCAAGGAGGGCTCACAAAAGTCAGAAATAGCGATTAAATTAATCACTGACCTTTGATGATATTCATCAGATGGGACCCATAGGACTTCATGTTACACAATACTTGTATGTTTTGTTAGATAAAGTTCATATTTACATCCAAAAATCTCAGTTTACATTGGTGCATTATGTTCAGAAATGCATTGTCTCAAACAAACATGCGGTGAAAGTGCATAGAGTGGGACGGTAGACGGTACAGAAATACTCATCATAAACATTGATGCAAGTGTTTAACATACATTTAAAGATAAACTTCTCCTTAATGCAACAGCTGTGTCAGATATCAAAAAGGCTTTACGGCGAAAGCACACTTTGCGATTAGGTTAGGTCAGCGCCTAGCCACAGAAAACCATTTTCCTACCAAGGAGAGGTGTCACAAAAGTCAGAAATAAAGTTAAAATGAATCACTTACCTTTGATGATCTTCATCTGATGGCACTCCCATCTTAGACAGCAATTGTTTGTTTTGTTCGATACAGTCCATCATTTTTGTCCAAATACCTCCTTTTTGTTCACGCATTTAGTCCAGTAATCCGAAATGCACAAGGCGCGAGCACAAAGTCTAGACGAAAAGTCAAAGTTCTATTACAGTTTGTAGAAACATGTCAAACGATGTATAGAATCAATCTTTTATGATGTTTTTATCATAAATCTTCAATAATATTCCAACCGGACAATTCCTTTGTCTTTAGAAATGAAAAGGAACGGAGCTCGTGCTCACGGCCGCATGCGTCACTAAACTGAAGGCGTTCAACCAGACCCCTGGTTCAAACAGCTCTTATTCGCTTCACTTTTCATAGTAGAGGCCTGAAACAAGGTTCTAAAGACTGTTGACATCCAGTGGAAGCCTTAGGAAGTGCAATCTGACCCCATAGACACAGTATATTGGATAGGAAATCACTTGTAAAAATAAAAACCTCAGATTTCCCACTTCCTGGTTGTATTTTTCTCAGGTTTTCGCCTGCCATATGAGTTCTGTTATACTCACAGACATCATTCAAACCGTTTTAGAAACTCCAGAGTGTTTTCTGTCCAAATCTACTAATAATATGCATATCCTAGCCTCTGGGCCTGAGTAGCAGGCAGTTTACTCTTGGCACGCTTTTTATCCGGATGTGAAAATACTGCCCCCTACACCAGTAAGGTTAACCTTTCACGCCTCTCTACCCCGGGTCCGGGAGCACCCCCCCCCCCACCCCCACACCGAGTAGCATCGCTAGCATAGCGTCACAATTAAATAGTAGCATCTAAATATCATTAAATCACAAGTCCAAGACACCTAATGAAAGATACAGATCTTGTGAATAAAGCCACCATTTCAGATTTTTAAAATGTTTTACAGGGAAGACAAAAAAAGTAAATCTATTAGCTAACCACGTTAGCAAAAGACACCATTTTTCTTTGTCCACCATTTTTTCTCAACACCAGTAGCTATCACCAATTCGGCCAAATAAAGATATTGATAGCCACTAACCAAGAAAAAACCTCATCAGATGACAGTCTGATAACATATTTATGGTATAGGATAGGTTTTGTTAGAAAAATGTGCATATTTCAGGTATAAATCATAGTTTACAATTGCACCCACCATCACAACTCGACTAGAAAAAATACAGAGCAACGTGTATTACCTAATTACTAATCATAAAACATTTCATAAAAATACACAGCGTACACTAATTGAAAGACACAGATCCTGTGAATCCAGACAATATTTCTGATTTTCTAAGTGTCTTACAGCGAAAACACAATAAATCGTTATATTACCATAGCACATGTGCAAACATTACCCCAGCATTGATTCACGGCAAAAAGAGCGTTAGCATTATCACCACGAAAATGTAATAATTTTTTCACTAACCTTCTCAGAATTCTTCAGATGACACTCCTGTAACATCATATTACAACATACATATAGAGTTTGTTCGAAAATGTGCATATTTAGCCACCAAAATCATGGTTAGACAATGAGAAAAGTAGCCCAGCTGGTCAGAAAATGTCATGCGCCATATTAGACAGTGATCTAGTCTTATACATAAATACTCATAAACTTGACTAAAAAATACAGGGTGGACAGCGATTGATAGACAATTTAATTCTTAATACAATCGCTGAATTACATTTTTTAAATTATCCTTACTTTTCAATACAGGTTGCGCCAAGCGAAGCTATAACAAACAAAATGGCGGCATAAGCGTTTAACATTTTTCGATAGAAACACGATTTATCATCATAAATAGTTCTTACTATGAGCTGTTTTTCCATCAGTATCTTGGGCAATGAATCCTTTCTTGGGTCTAATCGTCTTTTGGTCGAAAGCTGTCCTCTTGCCATGTGGAAATGCCCACTAACGTCGGGCATGAACTGGAAACGTGCCCAGCGGTTCAAAGTGTCTCAGAAAGAAATGCCTCAAAATCGCACTAAACGGATATAAATTGCTATAAAACGGTTCAAATTAACTACCTTATGATGTTGTTAACACCTATAACGAGTAAAAACATGACCGGAGAAATATTACTGGCTAAACAAAAGGTTGGAAGGAGGCGAGTCCGACGTCCTTCGTGCGTCAGGCGCAGGCAGCCAAAGGAAGTTACTTCCGGTATTTGGTGATTTATAGAGGCCCTGATTGCGCAATCGACTCCATTCAAAGCGTCATCACGTACTGACATCCAGGGGAAGACGTAAGAAGTGTCTGTTTCTCCATAGCATTTACAGGGACCTTTAAACTGACTCCAGATCAGGGGCCAAGATGTCTGAAATCTGACTCCATGTCATGAAAAGTGCTGTAGAAGGAGTTCTGTTTCACTCAGAGACAAAATTCCAACGGCTATAGAAACTAGAGAGTGTTTTCTATCCAATAATAATAATAATATGCATATTGTACGAGCAAGAATTGAGTACTAGGCAGTTTAATCTGTAGAGCAAATTATGCTAATGCGAAACAGCACCCCCTATATTCGCAAGAAGTTGACAAGAAATTTGTGGAGTGGTTGAAAAAGAAGTTTTAATGACTCCAACCTAAGTGTATGTAAACTTCCAATTTCAACTGTATATACAAACAAATCCTAGTTTACAGTGACGGCCTATCGAACCCACAACCTTGGCTTTGCAAGTACCATGCTTTACCAACTGAGCCACATAGGACCTTTGCTTTATTATCACATGGTACCCTAGATGATAACTACACCAAATTTCCCACAGAACAAGGCGAACCATTGGAAAAGGTTCATAGAGTCATCATAAAATCAGTCACAGCAGCCTATTTTCCAGTTGGCCTCCATTTATTTCAGTGTGGAGGAACCGAATTGATTTTTCAATGCAATAAAGGAATAAATATTGGTTAATTAAGGCCAACATAGGCTGAAAATGTGTGTTACTGTGAGGAAAATACTAAAAGATGGTGCAGAGATGTGAGTTATACGTATTTAGCTAAATATTACCAGAGTGTCTGCTAAATTACTAAAATGTAATGATGGTAGTAAGGTATGAGGTTAAGACGGGCTTAGGAGATCTTAAACGTTTTGTTCTATGAGATAATATCAGTCATTTAACATGACCTTCATGAATTATGAGGCCTTTATGTGCTTTTTTAAAATACATAAATGCATAACAATTTACAAAATGTGACGTTAGCTGATGAAGATGATCTCATTGAACAAAACGTATAACATTTACCAAATAAGTTGTTTCTGGGAATATTTTTTTTATAACTACAAAAATGCAATTTATTTTGCCATAGGCAGTTGAACGAACCATGGTGGAGTTAAGGTTGCAAAAATATGGCATTACACTTTCTCTCTATAGCTGAGACAGGGAACTGTCTGGATGTAGTGGCACCCCCTGGTGGCCTTGACTCAGGGTGGGGGTCGCCCCCTTCCCCCCACCCTTCCTTGGGTTGCCCCAGCCCATGCAGGGAGCTGGCTGAATGTGTGGTGCCCCCTGGTGGCCATGGGCGAGAGTTAGCACCTCTCCGGGGGTTGCCTCCCCCTCACTGGGCCCTCTCCCCTCATCTCCTTGGGGCAGGGAGCTGGCTGGATGGAGTAGTGCCTCCTGGTGGACGCAGGTGGGGGTAAAAAATGACCATAACAAGCATTTGAAGAAAGCAAGTGAAAAATGAAAATGACAAGTGTTAATGCATGTTCCTGCTAATACGATTTGAACCTTTTGGCTTTCCATATAGTAGAGCAGCAGACGGGCGGGAACGGTTCCTGTGGGCGGCACTTGAAGCGCGCATAAAAGGTGTTGCCCTGTAAAAAAAAGCCATCAACTCACAATGGTCTCGCAGTCCACTTTCATGCGCACGCTATGATGTGTGCATTTGGATACCATACAACAGAGCTTATTGCAGCAGTTTTATGCGGTTTATTCTTTTTTTCCCTGTTTGGATACTACTGACTGGGGCATTGGATATGTGCACACGGGATGATGAAAACCCCTTTCCTCCCCGCAGAAGTAAGATAAAATAGGGTTTCGAATACATTGGATTTACTCCTCTCGTTCCATATGAAGAAGTCAAAAGTAAGTTAACATCGGAACTGAACATTTTCTTACTCACTTTCTTGTTATAGGCTGTCTTATTTGCATGTCCTTTTTACGCCTGGTGCGGTGCGCGTATGCGAGTGGCAGGTGAAAAAACGAAAGGTGTGAATTGGCCTATTTCTGTCCATAGATTTTGAGAAGTATGCATCAATATGACATTATATGACATTGACATGAAGCCCGTTCCTTTAGTGGTCAGCGTCTTTGGAAACGTTTGTTAAGTTAAGCACCTCACTCCCCATTTTTCCAATACGGCCAAACAGAATATGCCAACGGTAATTATGTTTGGGTGTCCGAACCGATCAGGCACCTAATCATCCTAGATTTTCTCATATATCGTATCAGAGTAACACACGAATGACATTTAGTGGCCTATTTGCCTGCACATAACCCATGATGTGTGCAATGAGTGCGCCTCTGTTGAATTGTGTGCAATAATGTACAATCTTTTCGCGCGTAGGGCCTAATCGTTTTCCTTTCATGAAGTCACTAGTTTGTGGTTTAAGGTTATAACCTTAAATAATGAGCAGTGATTAACATACTGTCAGTTCATGTCAGTACATGTACAGTATTTTGATGTGCTATGCCTATTGGTTTTTGGTTTGGGGGTATTGAAATGAAAGTGTAATACAGGCTATTGGTTTTGGCACACTGCATACACTGCATTAGGAAAGTATTCAGACCCCTTGACTTTTTCCACATTTTGTTACGTTACAGCCTTATTCTAAAATTGATTAAATTACTTGTTTTGCTCCATCTACACACAATACCCAATAATGACAAAGAGAAAACAGATTTTTATCATTTTTAGCAAATATATAAAACAAAAAAATTATAAAAGAAAGTACCTTATTTACATAAGTATTCAGACCCTTTGCTATGAGACTCGAAATTGAGCTCAGGTCAATTCTGTTTCCATTGATCATTCTTGAGATGTTTCTGTATCTTGATTGGAGTCCACCTGTGGTAAATTCAATTGACTGGACATGATTTGGAAAGGCACACCTGTCTATAAGGTCCCACAGTTGACAATGCATGTCAGAGCAAAAACCAAGCCATGAGGTCAAGGGAATGGCCTGTAGGGTACCGTAACATTTCTGCCGCATTGAAGGTCCCCCAAGAACAGGGAGGCCTCCATCATTCTTAAATGGATTAAGTTTTAAACCACCAAGACTCTTCCTAGAGCGGGCTGCACGGCCAAACTGAGCAATCGGGTGAGAAGGGCCTTGGTCAGGGAGGTGACCAAGAACCCAATGGTTACTCTGACAGAGCTCCAGCGTTCCTCTGTGGAGATGGGAGATCCTTCCAGAAGGGCAACCATCTCTGCAGCACTCCACCAATCAGGCCTTTATGGGAGAGTGGCCAGACGGAACACACTCCTCAGTAAAGGGCACATGCCAGCCCACTTGGAGTTTACCGAAAAGGCACCTAAAGGACTCTCAGACCATGAGAAACAAGATTCGCTTGCCTGATGAAACAAAGATTGAACTCTTTGGCCAGACTTGAACCCGATGCACCCCATCCAACCTGGCAGAGCTTGAGAGGATCTGCACAGAAGAATGGGAGAAACTCCCCAAATACAGTTTGTAGTGTCATACCAAAGAAGAATAGAGGCTGTAATCCCTGCCAGAGGTGCTTCAACAAAGAAAATGTCTGAATACTTATGCAAATGTGATATTTCCATTTTTTTATATATATTTGCTAAAGTTTCTAAACCTGTTTTTGCTTTGTCATTATGGGGTATTATGTGTAGATTGATGGGAAGAAAAATTAAAAACTATTTCATCAATCAATTTTCAATCAATTTTATTTTATATAGCCCTTCGTACATCAGATAATATCTCGAAGTGCTGTACAGAAACCCAGCCTAAAACCCCAAACAGCTAGAATGCAGGTGTAGAAGCACGGTGGCTAGGAAAAACTCCCTAGAAAGGCCAAAACCTAGGAAGAAACCTAGAGAGGAACCAGGCTATGAGGGGTGGCCAGTCCTCTTCTGGCTGTGCCGGGTGGAGATTATAACAGAACTATGCCAAGATGTTCAAAAATGTTCATAAGTGACAAGCATGGTCAAATAATAATCATGAATAATTTTCAGTTGGCTTTTCATAGCTGATCATTAAGAGTTGAAAAACAACAGGTCTGGGACAGGTGGCGGTTCCATAACCGCAGGCAGAACAGCTGAAACTGGAATAGCAGCAAGGCCAGGCGGACTGGGGACAGCAAGGAGTCACCACGGGCGGCAGTCCCGACGCATGGTCCTAGGGCCCAGGTCCTCCGAGAGAAAGAAAGAGAGAAGGAGAAAATTAGAGAGAGCCAAGATTTTCAAAATGTTCATAAATGACAAGCATGGTCAAATAATAATCAGGAATAAATCTCAGTTGGCTTTTCATAGCCGATCATTAAGAGTTGAAAACAGCAGGTCTGGGACAGGTAGGGGTTTCGTAACCGCAGGCAGAAACAGTTGAAACTGGAATAGCAGCAAGGCCGGGCGGACTGGGGACAGCAAGGTGTCAGCATGCCCGGTAGTCCTGACGTATGGTCCTAGGGCTCAGGTTCTCAGAGAGAAAGAGAGAACGAGAGAATTAGAGAGAGCATACTTAAATTCACACAGGACACTGGATAAGACAGGAGAAGTACTCCAGGTATAACCAACTGACCCTAGCCCCCCGACACATAAACTACTGCAGCATAAATAGTAATTTTTTGCTGTATTAATGCTATTTAATCTCTCCTCAGACTAATATTTATCTGTTTGTCCTGTGGGTACCATTGCCACTGTTCCACACCTTGTGTATTGCGCTGTCATGTTGTATTTGTAATTTTTATAATTCATATTAAAATAAGGCTGTAATGTAATTTTGTTGGGGGAAAAGTCAAGTGGTCTGAATTCTTTCCAAATGTCATCTTTAGCTATGTTTATGTCATTTTTACATCAATGATGGGGGAAATTGTTGTACTTCAGTATTCTACACATCCTCTCAACGTCCTGTTTCTGAATAGCCTAACAATATTCAGGTCGTTTATTTATGTAGGCCTACAGTGGGGTCTGAAATGATTGACACCCTTGATAGAGATAATAAAATAATGACCATATAAAATAAATAATTCAAATCCTGAGGTGTATTGTATGCTCGAATTGGGAAATAATTTTATACTAATACAATTGATTCAGAGGGATTTTTGTTAAACAAATAATACAAAATTCTCAAAGGTAGGGGTCAAAATTGACACCCCTAAAGATAAGTTATCAATGAAATAGTGAAGTTTAGTATTTGGTCCCATATTCCTTGCACACAATGACAAAATCAAACGTGTGACTTTATAGACTTGTTGAATGCATTTCCAGTTAAATTTGGTTGCGTTTCAGATTATTTTGTAGAAATGAATGGTCAATAATGTATTGTCATTTGAGTCACTTTTATTATAATTAAGAATACAATCTATTTCTAAACACTTCTACATTAGTGAAACAACATCTCTTTCTCTGAGCAATTGTATAAAATAATATAATTTACCCTTTTTATTTGCATACAACACAGCTCAGCATTTGAATAATACATTTTATACAGTCATTATTGCTCATCTTTATCAATGGTGTCAATAATTTCGGACCCCACTGGGTATATGCTTATGTACAGTCTCTTTTTTTTGTAATTTCAACAGTGAAACAATAGAGTAAAATACTGTTATTAATGTTTTAAAACATTAATGCTGTAGATTGCACTGCATTATGGGTCAAATTTGGAAAAATACTGTTATTAACTTTAATTGGAAGCCAGCTGTAACAATTACTCTAAAGCACTTTATTCACAGTAATAGTTTATGCCTACTATAGATTACAATGATCCGTTTTCAGGTGCCAACCTCATGCTGTCGAGTGAGACACATGAAGCTCAGACTATTTAAAAAAGAAAAAATCTTCTTTGAAGCGTCTGTGGTGGAAAAATATTTTAGGCAGCTGCTGGGTGGGTACCTTGACTTGTTTATACGTATCTTTATTGCATTGAATTACTGCATGTTTTCTTAGCTTAGCTAGCTAGCTTAAGTTGACACATGCCATTTTGGTCTGCTCTGAATTGCTCATAAATATCTTGCTGTGTGACCGAGAAAAGCATCACCTCCTAAATGATAATGAACCGGTATGTTTTCACCATTACTACAGAGAAATGGCATGTTTCGAGCAGTTCAAAAGATTTGACCCATATTACTGGCACAACGTTTTTTGAGAGGCTTGACGGGCCACATTTTGCACATAAACCGCGGGCTGTACTCTAAAGCCGCTGCGAATGACCAGTGCACCAGTGTGTATCGAGGTGCCTGCCGACCTAAGGTGCACTGGGCAGCTGTAGCCTGTCATCGTGTCACTGGCGGTAGCTAGTAACATGGACTCCAAAAGTCCATGTAATGTTACAGTATTAGTAAACCTATTCACTTTATCATTAGTATGTAAACATTTGGTGGAAAAGAAGGGAAAATGTGAGTCTGGTAAATAATCCGTGGGATTGCGTAGGCTACAGAAATGTTTTATTAGTTAGAAAAGGTTTGAAGTATGTGTATCTAGCTGTCGATTTTTGTTCAATGACTCATACAGTTCATAAACAACCGTATATTGGATATATGCTGTAAATTCGAATCAACCCAAGATGATGAACCCTGAAGATGGGACAAAGTGCATGAAAAGGTGGCCCAGAACAGCAGACTTTTTCTCAACCCCTACATTGCCCCATTGTTCCAAGAGATTACTGAGTTTGAATGAAGGCCTTTAGCGAGGTAAGTACACACACAACACCAGTTTGATATGTCCCTTGTCACCTGTGTTTTTGCCCCACAGATTAACTGCCCTGGTGCTCTGCCTCTCATTATATTCTTCATTTTTCTATACTTGTCCTAATTAAGGGTGAGAAGAACTAACAAATCAGAACTGAGGATGATTGTTTGAGCCCCATGAGGAACACCTGATGCTGCGCTAAGTTCTCTCCTGGATGCCCAAACGATCACGTTGTGTGTTTCAACTCCTCGGAACCCCCTTACCCCTAGTAGTTGCCCCTGATCATAGATCTAGGATGGTACCCAATCCCAATTTTTAACTCCATCTCCCTTTCTCTCTTCGTCTCTCGCTCCCCCACAGGCTCACAATATTGTTTTTAGATTAGTGTTGCTCTTATTTGGTTACTTCTGTTGTCAATTATGTCCACTTGTTTATGTTACCAATATGAATAAATGTATTTTATGTTCAAATGTATTGTTTTTCTTACTTTTAGATTTGAGAGGAAATGTCACTGTAAATTTACAGCATTTTCCTAGCATGAGAGTTGCTAGATTAATACTGTAATTTTGCTTCACAGCAGAGATGCTATAATATATTTCACAGTACTATTTTCCTTACTGTAAAACATTACAGCGTCCATGTAAATTTACAGCAGGGATGCTGTATCTTTTTACAGTAAGGAAAATAGTACTGTGAAATATACAACATCTCTGCTGTAAAACAAAATTACAGTATTAGGCAGGCAACTCTGGTGCCAGGATAATGCAGTAGCTTTACAGGGAAAGTTTTTACAGTGTGTTTCTAAGACAATTTTCTGCTCTGGGACATTAAAGTTGATCCTACCATATCAAGTTTTAATGTCACATGCACATGTACAGCCTTTTTTACAAACTCAAAACCCAGCATTGCAATATTCAATGCATTACAACAAAAAAACATGAGAAATATGAAATGCACAATTAAGTAAGCATACTAAATACAGGAAATATTAAAGTCAGTTCCAATAGCATATTTACATGTGCATGGATACTGGAGTGATGTAGATATGTATAGGGGTAGGGTGACTAAGCAACAGAATATAAGATAAACAGAGTAGCAGCAGCTTGCATGTGAGTGGGTGTGTAGAGTCAGTATAAATGTGTGAGTGAGCAAATTATGGAGTGTTTGTGTGTGTGTGTTAGAGTGACGTGTGTAAATACTTGAATAAAAGGTCAAAGATATCAGGTAAATTTGGTCCATGTAGCTATTTTGTTAGCTATTTATCAGTTGTATTGCCTGCGAATAGAAGCTGTTCAGGAGCCTGTTGGTGTCAGACTTGATGTACCGGTACCTCTTGCCGTGCGTCAGCAGAGAAAATGGTCTAAAATAGTCTATTTATTTCCGGGCCTTCTTTTCACACCAACTGTTAAGGGTCCTGGATTCATGGTGTCATCAGCAAACTTGATAATGGTGTTGGAGTCGTGCGTGGCCACACAGTCGTGAGTGAACAGGGAGTACAGGAGGGCACTGAGCCAACACCCCTGTTGGGTACTTGTGTTAAGGGTCAGCGTGATGGAGGTGGTGTTGCCTACCCTCACCACCTGGGGTCGGCCTGTCAAAGTCCAGGATCCAGTTGCAGACCCAGAGTCCTTATCCTAACTTTCCTTGTATCCAGACTTGGTATATGAGCCTAACTGAAATCAGGTGTTTCTCACTTTCACCATAGCCTACAATGTGAACTGAACTGGAGCCTAATCTTTTAGTCAGTAAAACATTTTTTTTCTCTGATTCAGTTAGTGTAATTGAACTTCTCACATCTAGACTTGCAGTCCTGTTTCTTATTCACACAGCTACTTCAGCACAGCAACTGACAAATACATTATGCACGCTGTGAAACTTTGCACCCTTTGGTCGGCCTATGATGTACAGTCTATCCAGTGTTGTCAATAACTTGTCTGGTTAAATTAAAGTATGATATAAATCCTGATAATTCATATTAACGCAAATATTCTGCTTGTTCCATGTTGTGTGGAAGCCCTTATTGGCAATGTCCTGCTAAAACTGGTTATACCAATCTAGAGTACTCTATCGTGTGGAACAAAACTTTACTCCAATGAGCCACTCATAGTTTTAAGAGGAAACGTTCCCCTCTTTCATTTCTCTCTTGCTTGTTTTTGATCATGTCAACTACAGTAATAACATATCTTTTTTAAAATCTCATTGTGCAATAGTCTGCAGCTGCTGCTGAAAAATAAATAGAGCTGTAAAAGTATAATACGATACAGGATGTGTGAAATGTTTGGCTATCAAGAGAATAATGTGTGAGGCGAGGTGCGTGACTTTGAGCATTTCTAAAAAGCAATGCACATCGACAGATATAAGCTACACATACTGTACCTCCTAGGTTGTGTTTTATGTCTGCTATTAAACATATCCATGGCCACCTTCCTCGAAGGTCCCAAATGCCTCAGCAGTCAAGGTTTCCAAGACCATAATAAGGCTGGGTATATCAGTTCACTTTAATGCTCTTAACCCCCATTTACAGTCTTGACAGCAGACCGGGGGGGCTCCAAGGTCTCCTTAGAAGTTAGGGACCCAGGGCACCTGTGGAGACACCGGGGTGTGCAGAGAGGGGTCACACGCCGACAGCCCTGTTTGCATCTCTGCTTTATGGTGTGCCCCCTGTGGAGAGCCGAGCACATTTAGGAAGAGTTAGTGATCCAGTGGAGGGGGTCAACGAGGCTATGAATTGAGTGAGATTTTCCCCTCGGATCCCCTTTTCCCCTCAGGTATACAACCTTTCGGTGGGGTAGAGACTGCGGAAGATGACACTACCCCATGCCGCAATTTGGTCAACCTTCAAGGGGAAGCTTTTTGTTGTTGTTGGTCTGTCATAATTTACCAGGCAACATTTCAGAGGGCTAAGCATCTGGAAAGTGTTAGGAGCAAGCCACAAAACATGGCCTGAGTGAAAGAAAGTGGTTAAACTAAACAGTCCAGGTGATTTTTACATGATTGCCAGTAAAATGGAATGCTGCTGAGGCTGTCTGCGTCCCAAATTACACCATATTCCCCATAGGGGGAAAGAAGTGCACTATGAAGGGAATAGGGTGCTATGTCTCCTGAACTCTAGGCTCCACATGCCTGAGAATGCTAGTAAAATGGGTCAGACTGGATGATCTGTAAGCAGCTTAGGTATGCTAAATCAACCTGTGTCCCTGCTGAGACTATCAGCATTATTGTCAGTCATGACTTTTTACCATAGATTCTACCCACAGACTGGTATTAGAGAGGCATATCACGATCAGTGGAACTCTTCGACCAGACTTGAAATACTTGTGAAGCACCGGCACTGAGTGAAATATTTGTTGTCCCTTTGGCCTAAAGCAAAACAAAAGCCTGACTGACCAGCAGCATTTTTGTAGGAGCCTGTAATGCTCTGCCAAATACAGGGGATAGGCTCTAACAATCGCCTGTAGGGCTATACCGTTGAAGTCGAAAGTTTACACACACCTTAGCCAAATACATTTAAACTCAGTTTTTCACAATTCCTGACGTTTAATCCTAGTAAAAGGTCAGTTAGGATCACCACTTTATTTTAAGAATGTGAAATGTCAGAATAATAGAAGTTTACATACACTCAATTAGTATTTGGTAGCATTTATGGACATGATTAGATAACTATTCACCCCCCTGAGTCAATAAAGCAAAAGGGCCCGGGGGTGGGGGGCTGGGTACAGCTAAGGGCTGTTCTAATGTACGACGCAAAGCGGAGTGCCTGGATACAGCCCTTTGCCGTGGTATATTGGTCATATACCACATACCCCCGAGGTGCCTTGTTGCTATTATAAACGGGTTACCAATGTAATTTGAGCAGTAAAAATTCATATTTTGTCATACCCATGGTATACTGTCTGAGATACCACGACTTTCTTCCAATCAGCATTCAGGGCTCGAACCACCCAGTTTATAATACATGTTAGAAACACATTTGACAGCGATTACAGCTGTAAGTCTCATAAGAGCTTTGCACATTTCATTATTTTCAAATATTGGTAAGCAACTTCAGTGTAGATTTGGCCCTGTGTTTTAAGTTATTGTCCTGCAGAAAGGTGAATTCCTCTCCCAGTGTATGGTGTAAAGCAAACAGAAATAGGTTTTCCTCTAGAATTTTGCCTGTGCTTAGCGCCATCCCACATTTTTTCATCCTGAAAAACTCCCCAGTTTTTGCCATTGTCAAGCATGCCCATACCATGATGCAGCCACCAACATACTTGAAAATAGGGAGGCAGTTACTCAGTGACGTGTTTGATTTGATCCAATAAATACTTTCATCAAATAAAACTGTCGTATATACTATAGTAATTCATGTAGTGTTTTTGCAGATTGTAGTATTTACTGTTGTATACTGTAGTATTTACTGTTGTGTGTTGGCAGACATCACTGTAATATTTGCTAGAGTGGTTTTATTTTCTTTGACATAGAAGTGGAGGCTTTCTCTTTTAAGAAAACCTGAAGCAAAAATACAAAAATCGCATATTTTTCATAACCTGTAGGTAGGACTGGGGTCTGATGGATAGTTATTTTCTATAACCTGTAGTGAACACAATATATGATCTATACTTCGCATGTAGGTTTCTCACTTATGGGTGGCACATATATATGTGGGAGGGGGATGTGCAATATATTTGTAATTAAATACTCTCGTGAATGTACCAGCCCCCTCATTATCTCAACCAATCATGGCTAGGAAAGATTCTGTACTTTCTCCATGGCTGAACAGCTTCGTGATTTCCAGTGGAGTAATAATGTCTGTCTTCTGCCTCATTTCCATTTGTAGGCGTGTGACCATCAATGCAAATTATGAGCCGAATCCAAACTCAGATGATTGTATTTACACTGTTTTCACATTAGACATGCATTGATGTCAACAGTAGATTTGCAATAGAGGTAGGCACATCTAAGGTCAGTGTGTGATTATACATATGTACGAGGCAGAGAACAAGCCGTTGGATGTATAGTTAATTATGTTTACTTTTCCCCTGTGGCTGTGGATAAATCCCCCACTGTCTATGACACTGCTACTGTAATTCATGAAATTAGATTTAAGGAAATGTTGGAGGGGGTGCCGCGTGTTGGATTTCTAAGTCACTTAGTAATGTCCTTGTATTTGAAAGAAAAGCAAAAAAAGTGTCTATTAAAATAACATCAAATTGATCAGAAATATAGTGTAGACATTGTTAATGTTGGAAACGACTATTGTAGCTGGAAAGGCTGATTTTTAATGGAATGTCTACATAGGCGTACAGAGGCCCATTGTCAGCAACCATAATTTCTGTGTTCCAATGGCATGTTGTGTAAACTAATCCAAGTTCATAATTTTAAAAGGCTAAATGATCATTAGAAAACCCTTTTGCAATTATGTTAGTACAGTTGAAAACTGTGGCAACTCCGGGATGATGGCCTTCTAGGCAGAATTGCAAAGAAAAATGCATATGTCAGACTGGACAATAAAAATAAAAGATTAAGATGAGCAAAATAACACAGACACTGGACAGAGGAACTCTGCCTAGAAAGTCAGCATCCTGGAGTCACCTCTTCACTGTTGACATTGAGACTGGTGTTTTGCGGGTACTATTTACCAGAGGTGTGGACTCGAGTCAGATTCGAGTCACAAATAAAATGACTTGCAACTCGACTTTGACACCAATGACTCATGACTTGACTTGGACTTGAGTCTTATGACTCGACCTGACTTGCTACCCTCCCCAAGCCCAAATATTAAATATGATGCTATTAAAAAAAGTGTGCAGCGCATCAACTCTTCATTTAACGGATTACAGTTTGAATCGGACAGCAGCCAATCAAATTGTGCGTGGCATTGCAGAGGAACGTCAGCGGGTGAATTCAGATGGAGCCCTTGGAAAGATGATACCAAAAATATTATTTTCGGATATAAAGACGACGCTGTATCAACAAAAAACGGATTGCGGGAAACAAATTACAGACGGAGGCGCAACAATTTCCAACTTTGTTCGACATTTGAAGCTGCACAAAGAACTGCAAGTCGTGGGTAATATAGCCGACAGCTATCCATCACACGAGGTTGTGTGTTTATGAGTGTGTGTAACTTGTTTGTTTCATGGGTTTCTTTTTGCTGGCTTGTGATGTCTGGAGCCTGTATTGTTATGTGCGCTCCTCACTGCTTGCCTAGATTAGACTTACAGATATACTCGCCACCACGCTGTTTGGAGCTGGAAAAGATCAAATGAGCACATTTGTGGCAGAGTGCTTCCTAGAATGGTTGCGTACTCTTCCTAACCTGCTGATTATGGTGAGTGCTTGAACCTCTGATTGTGTTTATGCTTCACACAAATCCCACCATCCCTCTCTCTGCTGTCCTCAGCAGTTTTGAGCTTTCTCCATTGATAATGAAAATCGGAGGCTTATTTCATCTGAGGCACCGCATTCAGATACAGTTTTCCAGATAGAAATGCAATATATAGATCTGTACTCGATTCTCTATTCCACACGGCAAAGGCTGTTGTAGGTGATGTATTTCTATTTGAATTGCCATGTTGGATGGCCAATTCATCTACAGGAGAGCAGCCACCCCACATGACCCGACCCAGCCTACCACACCTCTCCCGCTGTCACAGAGAGAGAGAGGGGAGGGGGGAGGTCTTTCTCATGGCTACCCATGTATTTCCATGGAAATATAAAGTTTATTTGGAAACTAATAATAAAGATATTTAATAATAATAAAGATGTTTTTAAAAGCATTCATGATTTGCGTGAATGTAATATACTAACTATTACTCTTGTTAAAAATATGAAGAACACATTATGACTTGTTTAGGACTCGAAACTCAAAGTTTAGGACTTGAGACTTGACTTGGACTTGCCTGTCTTCACTTGGGACTTGGTCCCACCTCTGCTAATTACTGAAGCTGCCAGTTGAGGACTTGAGGCGTCTATTTCTCAAACTAGACACCCTAATGTACTTCTCGTCTTGCTCAGTTGTGCACCGGGGCCTTCCACTCCTCTTTCTCTTCTGGTTAGAGCCAGTTTGCCCTGTTCTGTGAAATAACACACAGCGTTGTATGAGATCTTCAGTTTCTTGCAATTACTCTCATGCAATAGCCTTCATTCCTCAGAACAACAATAGACTGATAAGTTTCAGAAGAAAGTGTTTTGTTTCTGGACATTTTGAGCCTCTAATAGAACCCACAAACGCTGATGCTCCCGATACTCAACTAGTCTAAAGAAGGCCAGTTGTATTGCTTATTTAATCAGAACAACCGTTTTCAGCTGTGCTAACATTGCAAAAGGATTTTCTAATGATCAATTAGCCTCAACTTGGATTAGCTAACACAACGTGCCATTGGAACACAGGAGTGATGTTTGCTGATAATGGGCCTCTGTACGCCTATGTAGATATTCCATTAAAAAAAAATCAGCCGTTTCCAGCTACAATAGTCATTTACAACATTAACAATGTCTCCACTGTATTTCTGATCAATTTGATGTTATTTTAATGGACAAACAATGTTTTTTTTTGTTTTTTTTAACAAGGACATTTCTATGTGACCCCAAACTTTTGAACTGTAGTCTATATTTAAAAAGGAATAGTTTCAACATAAACTAGGCTTAGAGTGAAACACGTATATTCTGGTCTTCATTTTGACAGTTGTTGGAAAAGTTATATATTTTGGTCTTTTTGTAGTAAATCTTTTTGCCCCTAGCAGTTAAACTCTACTTTTGAAATTGTGATTAGAGGCACCTTCTCTCATCTCAAGGGTATGAAATACACTCCCTTCTAGATATGCTGGATGGTACTACCTCAAGGCTTACTATAAAAGCAGGTGACATCAATGGTCTTGGTATGTGGAGCGTGCCAATGATGCTTCCTTATCTAGACGACTGACATTACACAAAATTCAAAAGGCAATAAGGCACATTTCCCGCAGTTAGGCACATTTCTGCATATGACCAAATTCAACATTTTTGCTTACCATTTCATACACATCTGTGCTTTTCCGAAGAAAAAAAACATGTACGGTAGGCTATGACAATTATGTGTTTATATTTGTAGCTACATCCATCGTAACAAGAAATAGATGACAACATGTCAATTCAATGTATTTCTTCACAAACTCTACAACTGATTGTTGGTGCAGTCAGCCAAAAATTATTAGCTGATTGTTCAATGATTGTAAATTCTTATCCCACAATGGGCAGAATTTATTTATTTTTTTCCAAAACCTTTATTTACAATATTCATCCCATGCCTAATTCTGAAAAGTGAACGCTTTCCTGTGAGAGGGATCACTCTGGTAGTAGTTGTATGTTTTTATACAGTACCCAAGACCAATCTGTGAGTTAATTTGACCAATGGAAAAAGATCTACTGCATAAATATTGCAATGCGGGTTGGATTAAATAGAGCCCATAATGTTCATTTTTCAAGGTGATGATTGCACTTTTCTTCCCAACACAAAAGGCACAATAAATGTGAGTCTACATTTCAAAGATAAGTGGCAACAAGTGTCAGGAACTCAGCGCCACACCACTGTGAGGTAGCTGTCCAGAGCCATTTTTACTCGCGATGCACATTATTTTATTATCAGAGCCTGCCAGTAGACTTCTGGTAAAGTATGCTCTAGACAGAAAGTATGCTCTAGACAGAAAGTATGCTCTAGACAGAAAGTATTCTCTAGACAGATTTTTTTTAAGAGGTTGTGCAAATGCTGAAATTGGGATTTAGTTACCCTTTAAAACAAATGTTCTGTTGATGTAACAGGGTTCACCTGAAAATGAGGGACAGGGTTTTTTCTCCCTAAAATTATTCAAAAATAACTTTGTGAAAGCAACAAAATAACTATGGCTTTACAATGATGGTGAAAACTTGTATAAATGTTCAAGTTAAATGCGTTAAAATATTCCTAGAAGTCACAATGCTGTGTTTTTATTCGTATAGGAAAATCAGATGTATTGAGTTTTCTATGTGGTCTATGTTAGAGGCTACTTTATTTAATATAACAGGCTTTAAAATGCAATATCTGTGCACAATTACTACTTAAAATATCAAAGAGACGCCCAAAGGCACTCATTTCTTGGAATGACCCAGTAGTAGTAGTACTTTATTGATCCGAAGATATACTACTCAATGTGCTCTTTAGTTGCCAACGCAATGTACTTCCAGTACTCAATCTCTTCAGTTGACCACATGGCATTGAGTGAGCCTCTACATTTTAGACAGTCTAATCCCCATGGCATCGTATCCATTTGTGTTTATTTAGTTAACATGGGCTTTTAAGTGCACCTGAGTGGACAGAGGCAGGCAGAATGCAATTTGTAGATGCAGATTTGATTTATACACGTTTTGTGTGGGCGCTGGTCCGCTTTCTGAATCGCTGTGGGAATAGATCAATCGCATTTCCTGTTTTGTATCATAGACTTTTCCTGATGGTTTTCATTTTTACCCACTCTTGTAGGCCTTCTATTTTGGGTTACTATCAGATATGATGAAATTATTATTTTACACAAATGCCAATGTTCTAAATCTACGTTTACACTGTCATTCTTGGACCAAAATCAGAAATGTTTCAGATTTCCATTACATATGATTTTAGCAATACCTGGGAAAACTGCAGAAATGTTTTTGTTGGTTGTTAAGATGGACAAGACATAGTAGAAGCCAGAAGCCTACCAAGACCGTGTCATTGTCGTTCCATTCCAGTCAGTAAAAAATGCACTGGACCATAAAGCCTTGGTCATAGACCTCAAGTCCACTGAAAAACAATAGTTTGTTCCTTAGTAATTTCTTCCATCTCATATGAGACAGCATCTAAGCTTTGAAAACAGATTTTATCTGCAAATGTTTTACTCCTTTATAAAACATTTAGCGCACTGGCTGAGATGTTGTTTTGTCGTTAGACCAAAATAATTTAGATGAGATTAGGAACAGGGTCTTGCCTGTGATAAAAGGATGGCCTAAATAAAAATATGCCATGTGGCACTAATGATATGCATGGCCCTGTGTTTTTGTACAATGAGATTACTGTATGTTGTTGGAGAAGGCCGGAGAGGAAGGCACAGGCCTGGGTATCTGGAGGGCCTGTTGAGTCTATTTGGTTAATGATACCGCAGGATCAAAGTGGCTGTAGAATCAAAGTAAGTTGTAGACAATGAGGACATGGGTAATCATCACCAGGCAGGGCCCTAAAATTTGGGGGGCCCGAAGCAACACTTTGTTGGGGTCCACTCCACCTCGCGGGCCAAACATTTTTGTGGCCCCCCTCTTGACGGCAGATATTTGTTTTTGTTTAAAGTACATTTCCTGCAATTCTACACATTTTGCCATGGGGCGGAGAGAGGTTTAGACATTTTATAACACATTTCATGCAATTCTATTTTGCCATGTTGCAGAGATAAACATGGGCAGTTTTACAGCTAATTTCCTGCAATTCTACACATTTTGCCAATACTTATGCCATGTTAATGTTAGCTGAGGAATAGTGACTAACTAAATCCATGGGGGCCCCTGGGCACATGCTCTGCATCGGTATTCGGCCATGATTACTACAAGTTTAGATAGCTGGCTAGACCAATTTACCAATCAAAAAATGGTTTGCTGACATAATAAGAGAAACTGATGATGCACAACCAAATTTCGAGTACCTAACTGAGCTAAAAAAAAAAAAAGGCCACTTATGTCACTTATGCCTGTAGCTGGGCCTGTCATCAGGCAGTGCAGTGCAGCAAACACAACATACCTCGAGCAGTAATGCACCAAACAAAGCGTGAACACAGGCCTTTTAAGAAGTAGAAAAGTGTTAGTCTGGAGTTCAATCAAACCTGCACTGCAGAACCTGGCTTTGTTCTTTTTCTACTAAAATGTGCTATGACTTACTGAAGCAAACAAGGAAGTATTAATTTAAGTTCTTTATGAAAATGTGTGTTCGATTTGTTAACAAATGTAATTTAATCTCCAATTACTATTACTTCCCAACTTGTTTTCATTTTGATCAAGCACTGGTGTGTCAATCTAAGTAACACAATGCAAAAATCCCCTTCAAAATCTGTCAGTTTAGGCTAGAGATGTGTATTTTTTGCATTGGAGGTTAAAGGTGACAGAGCTAGAGCGGTGTTTGTTAGACCTTGAGACATCCAGAAAAATCGGTCTTCTCACGAAAATGTCTTTAGCGTCCAAATGTTTTGACCCCCTATGGAAAGATGAGACTCTCATGAACACGATGGTGTTCTCCGTTTTGCTCTACGACCCCCACAAGTGTCAAGGGACTCATCTAAAGGTGAACGGTACTGTTTTTTTTATATGGAAGAATTAAGGTAGTTGTTTTATGCATACACAAAAAAAAGGTTAAATATGTGTAAAAAAAATTATAATAATATATTACCCACAAAACACCAATCTCAACGTCAACAGTGAAGTGGCGACTCCGGGATGCTGGGCCTTCTAGGTTGACGTTGAGACTGGTGTTTTGTAGGTACTATTTAATGAAACTGCCAGTTGAGGACTTGTGAGGCATCTGTTTCTGAAACTAGACACTCTAATGTACATGTCCTCTTGATCTGTTGTGCACCGGGGCCTCCCACTCCTCTTTCTATTCTGGTTAGAACCAGTTTGCGCTGTTCTGTGAAGGGAGTAGTACACAGCGTTGTACAAGATCTTCAGTTTCTTACGTAGAATAGCCTTCATTTCTCAGAACAAGACTAGACTGACGTTTCAGAAGAAAGTTATTTGTTTCTGGATATTTTGAGCCTGTAATCGAACCCACAAATGCTGATACTCCAGATACTCAACTAGTCTGAAGAAGGCCAGTTTTATTGCTTCTTTAAATCAGAACAACCATTTTCAGCTGTACTAACATAATTGCAAAATGGTTTTCGAGTGATCAGTTCACCTTTTAAAATAATAAACTTTGATTAGCTAACACAACGTGACATTGGAACACAGGAGTGATGTTTGCTCATAATGGGCCTCTGTGCGCCTATGTAGATATTCCATTAAAAAAAAATCAGCCGTTTCCAGCTACAATAGTCATTTACAACATTAATAATGTCTCCATTGTATTTATGATCAATTTGATGTTATTTTAATGGACAAACAATGTGTTTTTCTATCAAAAACAAGAACATTTCTATGTGACCCCAAACTGCATTAGGAAAGTATTCAGACCCCTTACCTTTTTCCACATTTTGTTACGTTACAGCCTTATTCTAAAATGGATTAAATACATTATTGCCTCAATCTACACACTATACCCCATAATGACAAAGCTGAAACAGGTTATAATACATTTTTGCAAATGTATTTAAAATAAACAGATACCTTATTTCCATAAGTATTCAGACCCTTTGCTATTAGATTTGAAATTGAGATCAGGTGCATCCTGTTTCCATTGATCTTCCTTGAGATGTTTCTACGACTTGATTGGAGTCAGCCTGGGGAACATTTTATTGATTGGACATGATTTGGAAAGGCACACACATCTGTCTATGTAAGGTCCCACAGTTGACAGTGCATGTCAGAGCAAAAACCAAGCCATGAGGTCGAAGGAATTGTCTGTAGAGCTCCGAGATAGGATTGTCGAGGAACAGATCTGGGGAAGGGTACCAAAACATTTCTGCAGCATTGAAGAATTCAAGAACACAGTGGCCTCCATCATTCTTTAATGGAAGAAGTTTGGAGGTAAGATCCACAAGAACAGATTTGCGTCCATCATTCTTGACGAAATCGGGGGAGAAGGGCACTCCACCAATCAGGCCTTTATGGTAGAGATGCCAGACAGAAGCCACTCATCAGTAAAAGGCACATGACAGCCCGCTTGGAGTTTTCCAAAAGGCACTTAAAAACTCTCAGACCATGAGAAACAAGATTCTCTCATCTATGAAACTATTTGGCCTGAATACCAAGCGTCAAGTCTGGAGGAAACCTGGTACCATCCCTACTGTGAAACATGCTGGTAGCAGCATCATGCTATGGGGATGTTTTTCAGCAGCAGGGACTGGGAGATTAGTCAGTATCGAGGGAAAGAGAGCAAAGTACAGAGATCCTTGATAAACTTGCTCGAGAGCACTCAGGGCCTCAGACTCGGGCAAAAGTTCACCTTCCATCAGGACAACGACCTTAAGCACACAGCCAAGACAACACAGAAGTGGCTTCGGGACAAGTCTCTGAATGTTCTTGAGTGGCCCAGCCAGATCCCAGACTTGAACCCGATTGAACATCTCTTAAGAGACCTGCAAATAGCTGTGCAGCGACATTCCCCATCCAAACTGACAGAGCTATGAGAGATCTGCAGAGAAGAATGAGGGATACTCCCCAAATACAGGTGCGCCAAGCTTGTAGCGTCATCCCCAAGAAGACTTGAGGCTGTAATCATTAATACATTTGCCAAAAAATGATACAAACCTGTTTTTGCTTTGTCATAATGGGGTATTGTGTGGTAGATTGATGAGGGAGAAAATGATTTAATCCATTTTAGAAAAAGGCTCCAATGTAAAAAATAATGTGGAAAAAGTCAAGGGCTCTGAATACATTCCTGATATTGATTTGCAGCCCCTTTTGCCCTCGGAACAGACCCAATTCTTCCAGGCATGGAAGAAGCGCTCCACAGGGATGCTGGCCCATGTTGACTCCAATGCTTGATACACACGGGAAACTGTTGAGATTGAAAAACGCAACAGCGTTGCGGTTCTTGACACACTCAACCGGTTCGCCAGGTAACTACTACCATACCCCGTTCAAAAGGCACTTAAATCTTTTGTCTTGCCCATTCACCCTTTGAATGGCACACATACAGAATCCATGTCTCAATTGTCTCGAGGCTTAAACAGCCTTATTTAACCTGTCTCCTCCCCTTCATCTTCATCTTTGCCTCTACTTACTACTCTCACTTATTACAGGAGATGACATGGTGGCTGTGCAACAGTCTGATGGCCTGGAGATAGAAGTTGTTTTTCAGTCTTTTGGCTTTGATGCACCTGTACTGTCTCCTTCCGCTAGATTGTAGCAGAGTGAACAGACCGTGACTTTGGTGTCTGAGGTTCATTTGACACCAAGTCCGGTAAGTGTCCTGGATGGCAGGAAGCCTGCCCCCGGTGATGCGTTGGGCTGACTGCACCACCCTGTGGAGAGCCATTTGGTTGACAGCTGAGTAGATTCCGTATCGGGCGGGGATGCAGCCCAACAGAATGCTCTCAATGGTGCATCTATAGAAGTTTGAGGGTTTTAGGGGATTTTTTGTTTAGGCATCTGAGGTTGTAGAGGCGCTGTTACACCTTCACCATGGTGTCAGTGTGGTGGGACCATTTCAGGTCCTCCGTGTTGAGGATAAGAGTGGTGGAGGTGTTGTTGGCTACCCTCACCACCTGGAGTTGGCCCGTCAGGTAGTCTAAGACCCAGTTGCAGAGGGAGGGGTTCAGACCCAGGACCCTGAGCTTAGTGACAAGCTTGGGGGCACTATGGTGTTCAAAGCAGAGCTATAGTCGATGAACAGCATTCTCACATAGGTATTCCTCTTGTCCAGGTGGGATAGGGTGGTTGCTATGGTGACCAGCGAGCTGAGATAAAGGGGGACTTTACCTAGCAGGTAAAGAGCCAGTGGGTTGGCGACGAGTATGAAGCGAGGGCCAGCCAACGAGAGTGTACAGGTTGCAGTGGTGGGTAGTATATGGGGCTTTGGTGACAAAACGGATGGCACTGTGATAGACTGTATCCAATTTATTGAGTAGGGTATTGGAGGCTATTTTGTAAATTACATCGCCAAAGTCGAGGATCGGAAGGATGGTCAGTTTTACGAGGTTATGTTTGGCAGCATGAGTGAAGGAGGCTTTGTTGCGAAATAGGAAGACAATTCTAGGTTTAACTTTGGATTGGAGATGTTTGATGTGAGCCTGGAAGGAGCGTTTACAGTCTAACCAGATACCTAGGTATTTGTAGTTGTCTACATATTCTAAGTCAGTACCGTCCGTTGTGATGCTGGACGGGCGGTCAGGTACAGGCAGCGATCAGTTGAAGAGCATGCATTTAGTTTTACTTGTATTTAAGAGCAGTTGGAGGCCACGGAAGGAGAGTTGTATGACATTGAAGCTCGTCTGGAGGGTTGTTAACACAGTGTCAAAAGAAGGGCCAGAAGTATACAGAATGGTGTCGTCTGCGTAAAGGTGGATCAGAGACTCACCAGCAGCAAGAGCCACATCATTGATGTATACAGAGAAGAAAGTCCGCCCAAGAATTGAACCCTGTGGCACCCCCACAGACTGCCAGAGGCCTAGACAATATGCCCTCCGATTTGACACACTGAACTCTGTCAGAGAAGTAGTTGGTGAACCAGGCGAGGCAATCATTTGAGAAACCAAGGCTATCGAGTCTGGTTGAATACGGCTGCACAGTATTGTTTCTTATTGATGGTGGTTAAGATATCGTTTAGGACCTTGAGTTTGGCTGAGGTGCACCCATGTCCAGCTCTGAAACCAGATTGCATAGCGGAGAAGGTGGGATTCGAAATGGTCGGTAATCTGTTTATTGACGTGGCTTTCGAAGACCTTAGAAAGGCAGGGTAGGATAGATATAGGTCTGTAGCAGTTTGGGTCAAGAGTGTTCCCCCCTCTGAAGAGGGGGATGACCGCAGCTGCGTTCCAATCTTTGGGAATCTCAGACGACACAAAAGAGAGGTTGAACAGGCTAGTAATAGGGGTTGCAACAATTTAGGCAGATAATTTTAGAAAGGGTCCAGATTGTCTAACCCGGATGATTTGTAGGGGTCTAGATTCTGCAGCTCTTTCAGAACATCAGCTGACTGGAAATGGGGAAGGCTTGGGCAAGTTGCTGTGGGGGGTGCAGTGCTGTTGACCGGGGTCGGGGTAGCCAGTTGGAAAGCATGGCCAGCCGTAGAGAAATGCTTATTGAAATTCTCAATTATAGTGGATTTATCGGTGGTGACAGAGTTTCCTATCCTCAGTGCAGTGGGCAGCTGGGAGGAGGTGTTCTAATTCTCCCAGAACTTTTTTGAGTTTGTGTTGCAGGAAGCAAATTTCTGCTTGAAAAAGCTAGCCTTGACTTTTCTAACTGCCTGTGTATATTGGTTTCTAGCTTCCCTGAAAAGTTGCATATCACGGGGGCTGTTTGATGCTAATGCAGAACTTCATAGGATGTTTTTGTATTGGTTAAGGGCAGTCAGGTCTGGAGAGAACCAAGGGCTATATCTGTTCCTGGTTGTACATTTCTGGAATGGGGCATGCTTATTTAAGATGGTGAGGAAGGCATTTAAAAAAAATAACCAGGCATCCTCTACTGACTGGATGAGGTCAATATCCTACCAGGATACCCGGGCCAGGTCGATTAGAAAGGCAGTGTCCACCGTTTGACAGTGATGAGGGGAGGTCGTTTGATCGCTGACCCATTACTGATGCAGGCAATGAGGCAGTGATCGCTGAGATCTTGGTTGAAAACAGCAGAGGTGTATTTAGAGGGCAAGTTGGTTAGGATGATATCTATGAGGGTGCCCGTGTTTACGGGTTGGGGGTGGTACCTGGCAGGTTCATTTGATAATTTGTGTGAGATTGAGGGCATCAAGCTTAGAATGTAGGATGGCTGGGGTGTTAAGCATGTTCCAGTTTAGGTCACCTAGCAGCACGAGCTCTGAAGATAGATGGGGGGCAATCAGTTCACATATGGTGTCCAGAGCACAGCTGGGGGCAGAGGGTGGTCTATAGCAGATGTCAACGGTGAGAGACTTGTTTTTAGAGAGGTGGATTTTTAAAAGTAGAAGTTTAAATTGTTTGGGTACAGACCTGGATAGTAGGACAGAACTCTGCAGGCTATCAGAACTCTGCAGGATTCAGACACGGCTAGGACATCCGGGTTGGCAGAGTGTGCTAAAGCAGTGAATTAAAACAAACTTAGGGAGGAGGCTTCTAATATTAACATGCATGAAACCAAGGCTATTACGGTTACAGAAGTCATCAAAAGAGAGTGCCTGGGGAATAGGAGTGGAGTTAGGCACTGCAGGGCCTGGATTGCATCATATGTGTGGGTGGTGGAACTAAAAGGTTGGATAAGGTATAATGAGCAGGGCTAGAGGCTCTACAGTGAAATAAGCCAATAAACACTAACCAGAAAAGCAATGGACAAGGCATATTGACATTAAGGAGAGGCATGCTTAGCCGAGTGATCATAAGGGTCCAGTGAGTAGTGAGGTTGGTTGGGGTCACGGCGATTCAGACAGCTGGCCGGGCCATCGGTAGCAAGCTGGCAGAGGATGGAGGTCTGTTTTTAGCCACCTCGTGCGTTTCTGTCGGTAGATTGATGGGGTTCCGTGTGGTAGAGGGGACCAATCCAATTGGCAAAATAGATGTAGTGACCCAAGAAAATTGTCCGATAGACCTGTTCAGATAGCTGTCTTATCGGCTGCTAACGATTAGCGGGCCGCAGATGGGCGTTCAGGTAACGTCGCGTCGGAGGGGCCAGTTGGATAACTCCATCGGGCAGATAAGACTGGACTACCGATGTTGACGGCCCGGTGGGGCTCCGCATCGGCAGTAAAACGGGTCCGGATAGGTGATTGTAGCCCAGGAGTGGCTGATGGAACTCTTCAGCTGGCTAGCTCGGGAATAATTTATGTTTGCTCCGGGACGGACGTAAGCCAATAGTCACTCGGATAGCAGCTAGCTAGCTGCAAGATCCAGGTGTAAATGTCCAGAGCTTGCGGTAGAAATCCGGGGATATGGAGAGAAAAATACGTCCGTTATGCTCTGGTCTGAGTCGCGTTGTACAAAACTGGCGATAGCTTTTCGAGCTAAAGGATAGCTGATGACCACCAACCGTGGTTAGCAATATTGTTATTTACCGAGTGGGTTGGTAAAGATTGTAAGTACAATGTAACACAAAATGTTTATACCTAGTGCTCTCCTGTCTCCTAATTTGACCTGGTTAGGGTAGTGTCTGAAAAAGTTGTTACACACTACTGGATTTCAACTTACATTAAGTTGCTTGGTTAATAACAACTATATCATATGTAACTACCTTGTTTTTACATTACACTTGAATCGGTATAGCTTTTGAGTGATAATATAACTTTACCATCTGTAAATTACTGATTTATCTTATTTCAGGAAATGTCCTCCAGAATATGCAAATTACAGATAAGATCACTTCAACCCAGAAGTTACCGGAAACAAATTCAGATGGTGGACCTTAATTTGATAACCCTGTTGTTGCAGTAAATGCACAGCTGGAAATGTGAACGTTTAGTGTATTCAAGGTTTATAAAAATGCTTCTAAAGTTTATAATTAACACTTTAACATGTCAAACTTGATTTGCTTTAAGGGGCCTTTTTTGCAGGACATAAGTCATGAATATTGTTCCCTGATCTATTATACTGTCTTCCAATCTGATTTTTTGGGATACAGACAGAACCTAAATTCATGCTGAGTCTCTGAAGTAGCCCTCATCCCTCACAAGACCCTGACACCATTGTGTTCTCCCAGTTTAACCAAAGCCAGATGTCAAAGCCTATGATGCTATTATATCCATTTCCTCATCTTGAAGTGGTTTACCAGTGACAGTTTACCACTGTCCAAACGTGCCACTGTGTATAGTCCCCAGGCATCTATGAAACGATGGCTGTTCCACCGGGGCCTGGCATTTTCCTGCCTCACATGACACTTTAAGACCAAGTGCTACACCAAAGTAGTTTGAACTTTTGCTCAGTTGTGGCATAGCTAATTGTAAAATAACGACCACAACACCAGGGTTTTATTTCCTTTGTTTTAAGCATAGACAGGGGTAAAGTTCTCCGTCACTGCAACAGTTTTTCCTCGTATGGATTGTGGAGAGATCATTTTTGAGATCCACAATAAAATCTCCAGACAGAAGCATGTCTTTTCTACAAAATATGTTTTCTCATATGTTATTTTCTCTGTTACCCTGTGTGCACTGAACTGACATGCCTGATTGTGGATTAAACCCCGATGAATGGAATTAAATCGTCGATAATGCTCACCACAGCAGCGCTCAACTCAGACAACCGTGTGTAGCTTATTGTAACTGCTTGCAAAGTAATTTAAAGCCTATACTTTATCATTCAGGATGTTTTTTATTTATTTTATTTCACCTTTATTTAACCAGGTAGGCCAGTTGAGAACAAGTTCTCATTTACAATTGCGACCTGGCCAAGATAAAGCAAAGCAGTTCGACACATACAACAACACAGAGTTACACATGGAGTAAAACAAACATACAGTCAATAATACAGTGAAAAATAAGTCTATATACAATGTGAGCAAGTGAGGTGAGATAAGGGAGGTAAAGGCAAAAAAAGGCCATGGGGGTGAGGTAAATACAATATAGCAAGTAAAACACTGGAATGGTAGATTTGCAGTGGAAGAATGAGCAAAGTAGAGATAGAAATAATGGTGTAACTTTCCAGTGCTACTATATTTGTGATTGTAATGTTGTTAAAGAAATTCGCAGACAACCCCATTGTAGAATACTTTACCTACTTACCTAGTCGGCTTGTTGGGTGTGAGATAAATATTATTCTCAAGGCGTATTAAAGTTGCGAGAGCCATAGGAGGGAAAATGTATTAGGAGAGAAACTGTATTCTGACAAGCAGTCAATGCACAACAGTTCTTAATGAAAAACATTTTTGGCCTTTGTTTAAAAAAAGAGAGAGGGATCACAGTTTTACATTGCTACCACGTTTATTTCTCTACTCCTTCATCTGCTTTTGTAGCATGGAGTTTCAAGCATGGCTTAGGTGTAGCTACTAACAGAGCTCTTAAAGGGGCAATGTCCTTAAAAGGGCAATAACATACTTTGTAATAAAAACAACAAACATGTTATTATTATTTATATATTCATCTGTATGATAAAATTATTAATAATAACAAATCAGGATTTTGTGTCCAATGGAGTAAATGCAGATGTATAAACCCCATGCTTTTGCCTGTGTACATTTTATAGGCACTATGCATTCATCAGTTGGGCTACAGGTGATAATGCTTTTTGCTAATAGCACATCTGCGTAAACAAGTTGGTCTTAAATGCTAGGTCCGACTTCGGGATCAGAATTTACACCTGTTGCAACAATCAAAATGAGACTAATTGTTGCTAAGTCCGGCATAAGCAATGCAAATTCGTACCATCCTTGTGGCATTTCTAAACTTTGCGATGCATTTCACTTTGCAAAGCCCACCACTATGCATGCACGCTTCCTTAACCATAACTGGATGGATCAATAAATAATTACTGGGGGGACGAATATCACTGAATGACAAAAATATTGGAATAAAGTAGGTTAATGCAATTGAAGGCATGTATCAAATTGTTGCTTACCGAAACTCCCAAAGTCATCCAACTGTTTTAAATAATTTAAAGCAATAGCCGTGTGTGGTCAACTACACTATATACAAAAGTATGTGGACAACCCTTCAAATTAGTGGATTCGGTTATTTCAGCCACACCCGTTGTTGACAGGTGTATTAAATAGAGCACACAACCATGCAATCTCCATAGACAAACATTGGCAGCAGAATGGCCTTACTGAAGAGCTCAGTGACATTCAACGTGGCACCGTCATAGGATACTACCTTTCCAAGAACTCAGTTCATACATTTTCTTCCCTACTAGAGGTCCCCCGGTCAACTGTAAGTGCTGTTATTGTGAAGTGGAAACGTGTAGGAGCAACAACGGCTCAGCTGCAAAGTGGTAGGCCACACAAGCTCATAGAACGGGACTACTGAGTGCTGAAGCACGTAGCACGTTAAAATCTGCTGTTTTCGGTTGCAACACTCACTACCAAGTTCCAATCTGCTTCTGGAAGCAACGTCAGCACAAGAACTGTTCATCAGGAGCTTCATGAAATAGGTTTCCATGGCCAGGCAGCCGCACACATGCCTAAGATCAGCATGCGCAATGCCAAGAGTCGGCTGGAGTGGTGTACAGCTCGCTGCCATTGGACTCTGGAGCAGTGGAAACGCATTCTCTGGAATGATGAATCACGCTTCACCATCTGGCGATCCAACGGACAAATCTGGGTTTGGCAGATGCCTGCTCCAATGCATAGTGCCAACTGTAACGTTTGTGGAGGAAGAATAATGGTCTGGGGAGGTTTTTCATGGTTTCAGGCTAGGCTCCTTAGTTCCAGTGAAGGGAGATCTTAATGCTACAGCATACTATAACATTCTAGACGGTTCTGTGCATCCAACTTTTTGGCAACATATTGGGGAAGGCCCTTTTCTGGTTCAGTATAACAATGCCCCCGTGCACAAAGCGAGGTCCATACAGAAATGGTTTGTTTAGATCAGTGTGGAAGAACTTGACTCGTCTGCACAGATCCCTGACCTCAACCCCATCGAACACCTTTGGGATGAATTGGAATGCCGACAGCGAGCCAGGCCTAATCGCCCAACATCAGTGCCTGACTTCACCAATGCTCTTTTTGCTGAATGGAAGCAAGTCCCCACATCTAGTGGAAAGCCTTCCCAGAAGTGTGGAGGCTGTTAAGCATAAAAAGGGGGACCAACTCCATATCAATGCCATGATTTTGGAATGAGATGTTTGACGAGCAGGTTTCCACATACTTTTGGTCCTGTAGTGTATCATTTCACAACTGTTTTTTGATTGATTGAGACAGGTGTAGGGACTCATCTTAATAAATCAATGTCAAATCTTTTTCGCTGAATCTCTGCTTGGATATTTGGTTACAATTAGCTATATTGAGGTTAGTGCTCATGATCATAATCTTTAGTCTACCTTGTTTAGCACTAGTTGATTATTTTGCTCTTCACACGCGTAGTAGCCTATATCCCAACCTAAAGCCCTTGACTTGTCGGATAATCAATGAATTAGATTTTGCTTTACTGAATCTCCGTCTAGCATATATGAGGTTATTTTATCTCTGGCTGGACTAATAAATAGTGGTGGTAGCTAATCTATTTGTTTGCTAATCTGTCACTGATCAGAAAAAGGTATAATGATATAATGTAGAATAAATCAGGTTTATTGTTTTGCTATTGGCTCATAGGCAACTCAAAAACTATGTGGAGGTTGTAAAATATGAACACGACTCACATCCTTTTGAAAATATAGATTGCTATTATTTTCTGTGCGTATCATGATGACGATAGTCCCAATTTAAAAACCTACGCCTGCTCTCTACTAGGCGTATAATCTACGCCCAGCCATGCCTCTAGATTTGACGTGTTGCCACACGTCAAATTTTTTGGTCCGGCATTGAGCGCATTTAGATGTAGAGTTATGAACAACTTACAACCAACTGGTGCAACCGGCCCTTGATAAAATACACAGTGCTCAAAACATTCAGAACACCTTCCTAATATTGAGTTCTTATCTGGGCTATGAGGGTGTAAGGTGTGGGTCAGGTCGGTCTGTTGCATAAGGGAATTTACATCGAAAAGGACCCATGAGCACCAACATCTGAAGTTCATAGGAGCATGTCAAATGAAAGCTAAGAGTCTATAGTTTTGGGAAATGGCATAGATACATGTTTCAACCATTTTCCATGTAAAAAAAAGTGGCATAAGTTAAGACTTTGATTTCTGGATAAACAGATGGAAAAGGGGTCTGAATATATAATAATAATATATGCCATTTAGCAGGCGCCTTAATCCAAAGCAATTACAGTCATGCGTGCATACATTTTAGAAAACATCTACCAGAAATAGTCTTAAGAGGTATCAGAAATACATCAAAATACAATAATGCTGAGGTAAAGACCCCTACCAACTAATATAAACACTTACATTTCGTTTTGGAGAAATTGTCTAACTTCTGTAAGTTTAAGAAATACTGTCTTGTAATTCCGTGACCAAAAACCTACATATCTTTAAGATATTTTCTCATTTCTCTCCCTCATGAGGGAGGATGATGAAAGTTTACTGAAGTCACAAGTAAAGGTAGACCTACCAGTTAGTTATAGTGTTTTTACTGATAACAATTTTGTTTATGAATTATTAAGTGATTAAATCTCTGAATTATGTTACAGAATTACCCAAAAATGAGGAAAATGACATTAATATCCATAATTATACATTACTGTGTAGAACAGATCAGGGACCCATGATGTAATTCCATTACCGGGTGTAAATCAACTACACTTACTGTAGTTCATTAACCAAAAGAGATTTTGGTAGCACTTCATTTGAATGGGTCCTTATTACAGTGTAATTACACATGTAATTTCACTGTAACATGTAGTTAATTATAATAACTTATCGTTACACTGTAATAACATGTAACTGGTGGTAATTGCAGTCTGTTATTACAGAGGTGTAACTAATGCTTATTACCATGCTCAATAAACTCTAATTACCTACGCGTGAATGCGCACTATTCAAAATCTCCACTCGTTGTTGCTAGCACTTGCCCCAAAAGAGTGTAACATCTAGGTTAACTTGGTTGAGTTTACAAAAACAGATCAGATATTTGGTTTGGATAACTTGTAATCAATGTGTACGTTATCCGTTATGACAACCTGAACCTCCTTGCCATCCAAGTGAGGGGATAAACCCATAAGTACAATGCAATTACAAGGTGTTACACAGGATTTAGCTACTTAAAATGAAGTGCATCTTGAATGGTACATACTTGTAATTAATGTGTACTTATTTTAAGGCTTCCGGAAGCTCCATCCAAGTGAGAGGATAAACACACTAGTACACCACAGAGTACATGTAATATCTGTATAAGTACAATGCAATTAATAGGTGTTACACAGGATTTAGCTTGTTGAAATTGATGATATCTTGAGGGGTACTTATTTTGAATTATGTACCTACAAAGTACGTTACCTTTTCTGACAATCGAATCATCAGCATCTGAATGCGCCATCCAAGTAAGAAAATAAACACAGTAATATACCACGGAGTACATATCTGTAATATTGGAATAAGTACAAGGTTGTTGCTAGTTACACAGGATTTAGCTATTTAATAAGTGTCACTTTATAGTGAGCTATGATCAATATCTATATAGTTACTTATGTATTGCTCATTACCAAGTAAAAATACCTACAAAGAAAAGATGAGCTTCTACTTTAGTCAACCTTATTGCAACATGTTAAAATACCTTACAAGATAATACAGATTTGTATTGTTAGATTAAACAAAGATAGGCCTATAACACAAAAACAACTAATCTAGTGGTGACTCACATCTTTAGCCTAAATTATGGTGAGTAGCCTAGATAGCTAGCTAATTTAGAAATATGGGATTGTCTTTTTCTTCCCTTTTTTAACATTACACGTAACAATGGACAACTCAGTCTCTGACCTCATCTGTTTCTTACTTGTAAGCATTTTCCCATCCTGGAGTCTAAGACCTTGTTGGAATCTGTGGTAGAGAAGATGAATGTATGACAATTTAGCATAGACACTATTCATCACCCCTAGTTATCATCATCATGATTTCGGTAGTTTTTGCATATAGCTAGCTAGGCCTAACTAGCATGTTAACTAGTTATCACGTCAACCATTATTCAACCAAGCTTCATAGGGTTACAATTTGGCAAGCACGAATGACTCTCACAATTTGACCATAACTGTTTATTAATGTGTCTAAAAAAAATGTAATTGATGGTTAAAATAACTGACCCATTTTCAAATTAAATTGTTAAATCATTTAATGTTCAAGTATTTTTTTATGTCAACCGTTTGAGCCAGACCTTTATTGCAGAGTTGTCTCAATGAGGTGGTCGGTTTTCAATTGGCTAACACTTACAACATGGTTTGTGCAGGCTGAAATATGGTGCGTTGGGATGGTATCGGAAGCTTTTACATTTAACAAGCATGGTAACAAGCATTCGTTGTTACACCCCTGTAATTAACAGACTGCAATTACCACCAGTTACATGTTGTTATTAAAGTGTAACTCTGAAGTATTAAACTTAATTACAATACTTGTTAGTGTATTTACACATGTAATTGCACTGTAATAAGGACCCCTTAAAATGAGGTGTTACCGAGATTATTTCAAACTCAAGGTGCCATGTCACAGCTGACACCCCATTCTTTCTGCAGACATCGTTGAATCTTAATTCGGCGCAGATATTTAACAGTTAATCACCTGAGGGAAATTTGACCCTGGATACCAAGGCTGCAATTCCATTACCAAAGTTTGCATCTGCAACTTTATATCACTAAATTTGTTTTTGTACATTTTTCAGTGGAGATTGTTAAAAGTAGTCCTTGTTCAAAGAGTTTTATGGTTTGTTAAACTTTAAAATCAATGGGGGTTTTTTTGGCATACATTTAAAAGTGAAAATACTGGGTCAAAGTGTAATTCCGTTACTGTGAATTGCCCATAACATGCTCAGACTGTCATGGGGAAAAGGGTGGAAGGGGCGAGGGGGGGTGACAGGGGCGAGGGGGGGTGACAGGGGCGAGGGGGGTGACAGGGGCGAGGGAATGTTCCAGGGGCGAGGTGTAGGCAGACTGTCACACAGGCCTCCCTGAAACACTACAGGCATTAGTCATTAGACAGTGAAAGGCCTGGTCTGGATACCAAGGCTGCAATTCAGAAGATTGAAGTGAGCCAATTAGATAATAACAAAAGAGAAGCATCTAAGTTAGCTGCTGACAACCATATAATGGCAAGCTGTGTCTAGAAAGGACTAGAACACTAATCACCGTCTATTTTACGGAGCCTAGTGTTTGAAGACAGACTTCTAAGGGAACAATATCATCACCATGGTGAAAATAAAGTTGTGTGGATATGTGCTCTTCTCTTCTCATGCCTAGGATGGTTTTTAAGTGTCAGGTTGCTACCTTTGATCAACTAAGATCAGCCTAAGGGTTAACTTTAGTGGATTATGTCTAATTTAAATAATATATTTCCAAAATGCTATATCCACTTTTTTTTCTAATGATTGTTTATTCATAGATTTTAGATATGTATGAGAATGTTTTTTTGCAAAACGCTATATATTCATTGTTCAGCTGGAATTAAATGTTGGTATCCTGTATATTTTACTGTGATATGTGGTTGTCTTACTCAATGATCTAAAGATGAATGCACTTACTGTAAGTTGCTCTGGATAAGAGCATCTGCTAAATTACTCAAATGTAAAATGTTTTACATACAAATCTCATATTACTGTATTGAATTATAAAAAAGTATAATATTTGTCACAAATGTATAATTTGTACTGTTCTTAAAAAACAGTTATCTGAGAGTGAGGTGGAAAAGTAGCATTTGCCCCAAAAAATACATGATTGTCTCTCTGTCACGACTTCTGCTGAAGTCAGTTCCTCTCCTTGTTCGGGCGGTGTTTGGCGGTCGACGTCACCGGTCTTCTGGCCATCACCGATCCATTTTTCATTTCCATTTGTTTTGTCTTGTTTTTCCCCACACCTGGTTTTCATTATGTGTTGTGTATTTAACCCTCTGTCCCCCCCCCCCATGTCTTTGTGTGGTATTGTTTGTTTTTAAGTGCTTGTGCACATGTTGACTGGCGCGCGTCGGGTTTTGTCCCCAAGTTATTTTCTTGATGCCGTTGGTTTTGAAATTAAACTGCTCCGGCTATTACCTAGTTCTGCTCTCCTGCGTTTACTTCCCTGCCACCAGTTACGCACCCCTTACACTCTCTGAAATGAAACCATCAAGTGACAGATTTTAAACAAATACAGTACGTCTGTCATTGAACAACCACATGCCATAAGTAGATAGTGAAAAAACACACCAATCTATTTAAGAATGTCTTTAAAACAATAAAAGCTAATATACCAACATTTCTGAAAATGGATATATGGCATTTTGAAATGAAACTCTTCAATTGTAGGCAACAGCTAGTTACGCTAATAGAAAATGTATCTGTAAACATTTCTCATGATGTTGTGTGTTTGTCTTTCTTGGTTTTCAGATTTGGATACGCATCTGTGTCCATTTATTGCTGTGCACCACATTTGGAGTTCACTCAAGTGAATTTGGAGATGCTGTAACAGATGACATCACAAGCATTTCACTATTGGTAAGGTCCTCGGAAGTACTTACTACTTCAAGCCACCAAAACTGCAAATTAAAGCTCTTTGGCTAATGGTCTTATTGTATATAGCTGTCTCGATCCAATTACTGCCAGTAATGTAGTTTTATTCTCAACAAGGGATCCTTTCGAAATCAACCATTAGGCAGGCTTATGCGTAACATTGTTGCAATGCCAGTTGCACACAATTCATTTGAATTTTATACATTGATCCATTGTTTCCAAATACCACATATTTTCCTAATGGGTATTGTAATGCAGTTGGACTTCCTGCATTAGCATTAGTGTTGTCACGATACCAGCATTTTTACTTCGATACCGATACCAGGTTTAATATCGCGATACTCGATACCATCATGATACTCAATATCACGGCAAAACAGGCGTATTAGCCAAAGTCAAAGAATGGCACTTTATCCAGACAGATGAACTCTGCTACTGCTCTCTTCAATAGTTGGGAATCTTGAGTTCAATATCATTACATTTGAAATTTGATGTCAACATGTTTCATTAATTATAAAATCATACAATTAATTTGGCTTTGTTTTTACCAATCTAACTAAATAACAGAATAATGGTAATCATTTATTTGAATAGTAAATCTCTATTGATAAACTGGGAAATCAAGATGTAGTCTAGGCGGTCTATCCACAATACAGGTGAATGCATATTCAATAGGACTGTGTACATGCATTGAGTTTTGAGCTTGTTTTCGCTGCTTTCATATGGCTACAGATAACAGACAATCTGTTTCCCTTCCATTTGGGACTTATTTTATTGTACTGATCAACAAAATGTCATAGAAGTAGCAATCTCTTCTCTTATAAAAGTGCCCGCTGTCTCCTTAAACCCAGTAATGACGTCATTCATGATGAGTCACATGCCCACACAGTCAGTTTAGTTTGGTGAGGAAGAGACGTGACAGACGAAGGGGGAAAGGATCTTTGGATGGAGATGATTAAGTGAATTAACAAAGTTTTTGGTGACAATTAGCTTAGAAATCATCATATTTTGCATCACAAACAAAGTACTAGGATAGTGAATTGATGTCAGCGTCATCTGTAAGCTAGCAAGGAAAGTTAGCTTACAAAGTAGGAAGCTACCGGTATCATCTTGTATTGTAAAGTTTTCTAATAAGTAATTAACAGTATCAACATTTCAACATGCCTTGTTGCATTATTCAAGTGTGTTAACTTCTGTGCAGCCTGAGTGGGGAGCCAACATGTTGCATGAACGGTGCTGTAACGGCTTGTGCTCTCCTCATCCTCAGATGAGGTGAGGAGAGAGGGATCTGAAGACCAAAACGCAGCTTGCGGGAAATAAGCCATCTTTATTAAACAACGATGATGGCAACACGAAAACAAATACACTTACGAAATAACAAAACAAGAAAACGACGTCGAACGAAACCTGAACATAAACTTACATAACTAAACATAAACTCACGTACAGGAAACAGACGACATCGAAACGAAACGAAACAAACAAACGCTACAGTCCAGTGTGGTACGAACAAACATACTGACACGGAAGACAATCACCCACAAACAAACAGTGAGAATGCCCTACCTAAATATGACTCTTAATTAGAGGCAAACGCAAACCACCTGCCTCTAATCAAGAGCCATACCAGGCAAACCAAAACCAACATAGAAACAGATAACATAGAATGCCCACCCAACCTCACGTCCTGACCAACTAACACACAAAAACTAACATAAATAGGTCAGGAACGTGACAGTACCCCCCCCACAAGGTGCGAACTCCGGACGCACCAGCACAAAGTCTAGGGGAGGGTCTGGGTGGGCATCTAACCACGGTGGTGGCTCAGGCTCCGGGCGCGGTTCCCACCCCACCATAATCCATCCTAGCCTCCTCCCTCCAAGAATGTCCACCCTCTTTCTTCCCCCACAAAATCCTCTTAATAACATATCTAAGAATAACAATACCGGGACAGAGAGATAAACCAAGACAGAGGGATAGATAAGAATATAGAGGTAGAAAAAGATAGAGAGGGAGATCAGGATAGAGGGGCAACTCCGGACTGAAAGGCAGCTCCGGACAGAGAGACAGCTCTGGACTGATGGGCAGTTCTGGGTATCTAGCCTTTTCAGGCTGAAGGGCAGCTCATGGCTGACTGACGACTCTCGACGCTCATGGCAGGCTGACGGCTCTCGACGCTCATGGCAGGCTGACGGCTCTCGACGCTCATGGCAGGCTGACGGCTCTCGACGCTCATGGCAGGCTGACGACTCTCGACGCTCATGGCAGGCTGACGACTCTCGACGCTCATGGCAGGCTGACGGCTCTCGACGCTCATGGCGCTCTGACGGCTCTCGACGCTCATGGCGCTCTGACGGCTCTGGCTGCTCATGGCGCTCTGACGGCTCTGGCTGCTCATGGCGCTCTGACGGCTCTGGCTGCTCATGGCGTTCTGACGGCTCTGGCTGCTCATGGCTCGCTGGCGGCTCTGGCAGATCCTGTCTGGTTTGCGGCTCTGGCAGATCCTGTCTGGTTTGCGGCTCTGGCAGATCCTGTCTGGTTGGCGGCTCTGGCAGATCCTGTCTGGTTGGCGGCTCTGGCAGATCCTGTCTGGTTGGCGGCTCTGGCAGATCCTGTCTGGCTGACGGCTCTAGCGGCTCCTGTCTGGCGGACGGCTCTAGCGGCTCCTGTCTGGCTGACGGCTCTGTAGGCTCATGGCAGACGGGCGGCTTTGCAGGCTCATGGCAGACGGGCGGCTTTGCAGGCTCATGGCAGACGGGCGGCTTTGCAGGCTCCTGGCAGACGGATGGCTCAGATGGCGCTGGGGAGACGGATGGCTCAGATGGCGCTGGGGAGACGGATGGCTCAGATGGCGCTGGGGAGACGGATGGCTCAGATGGCGCTGGGGAGACGGATGGCTCAGATGGCGCTGGGGAGACGGATGGCTCAGATGGCGCTGGGGAGACGGATGGCTCTGGCCGGATACGGTACACTGTAGACCTGGTGCGTGGTGCCGGAACTGGAGGCACCGTGCTAATGACAAGCACCTTCCTACTAGTGCGGGGAGCAGGAACAGGGCACGCTGTATTCTCAAAGCCTACTCTATCCCTGATGCGTGGTACCGGCACTGGTGACGCCGGGCTGAGGACAAGCACATCAGGATTAGTAGGGGGAGAATATACAGTGTGTACAGGGCTCTGGAGACGCACTGGTAGCTTAGTGCGTGGGGCCGGAACTGGAGGCACCGGGCTAGATCCACGCACTACAGGGAGAGTGCGTGGAGAAGGAACAGGGCTCAGGATACGCACTGGTAGCCTAGTGCGTAGTGTATACACTGTAGGTACTAGGCTGGGGCGGGGAGGTGGTGCCGGAAATACCGGACCGTGGAGGCGTACTGGCACTCTTGAGCATTGAGCCTGCCCAACCTTACCTGATTGAATACTCCCGGTTGCCCGACCAGTGCGGGGAGGTGGAATAACCCGCACCGGGCTATGTAGGCGAACCGGAGAAACCATGCGTAAGGCAGGTGCCATGTATGCCGGCCCGAGGAGACGCACTGGAGACCAGACGCGTTGAGCCGGCCTCATGACACCTGGCTCAATACCCAATCTAGCCCTCCCAGTGCGGGGAGGTGGAATAACCCGCACTGGGCTATGCACTCGTACAGGAGACACCGTGCGCTCTACTGCGTAACACGGCGCCTGCCCGTACTCCCGCTCTCCACGGTAAGCCTGGGAAGTGGGCGCAGGTCTCCTACCTGCCCTTGGCCCACTACCTCCTAGCCCCCCCCCAAGAAATTTTTGGGAATTACTTACGGGCTTTTTCGGCTTCCGTGCCAGACGCGTTCCCTCATAGCTCCGGTTCCTCTCCCCGGTAGCCTCTGCTCTCCTCAGTGCCTCCACCTGTTCCCATGGGAGGCGATCCCTCCCAGCCAGGATCTCCTCCCAAGTGTAGCAACCCTTTCCGTCCAAAACATCATCCCATGTCCATTGCTCCTTTCTCTCCTGTCCCTTACTCCGTTTAATTTTCCCTTGCCGCTTGGTCTTAGCGGGGTGGGTGATTCTGTAACGGCTTGTGCTCTCCTCATCCTCAGATGAGGTGAGGAGAGAGGGATCTGAAGACCAAAACGCAGCTTGCGGGAAATAAGCCATCTTTATTAAACAACGATGATGGCAACACGAAAACAAATACACTTACGAAATAACAAAACAAGAAAACGACGTCGAACGAAACCTGAACATAAACTTACATAACTAAACATAAACTCACGTACAGGAAACAGACGACATCGAAACGAAACGAAACAAACAAACGCTACAGTCCAGTGTGGTACGAACAAACATACTGACACGGAAGACAATCACCCACAAACAAACAGTGAGAATGCCCTACCTAAATATGACTCTTAATTAGAGGCAAACGCAAACCACCTGCCTCTAATCAAGAGCCATACCAGGCAAACCAAAACCAACATAGAAACAGATAACATAGAATGCCCACCCAACCTCACGTCCTGACCAACTAACACACAAAAACTAACATAAATAGGTCAGGAACGTGACAGGTGCGCTCGTGCTAAGGGGACATCGGCTGCACTGATAGGCAGACTTGATCCTCTCAATCAGTATACGACATGAGACACATTTGAGAAAAGTGACGAAAGTAACAACAACAGTTTTTCATGTTCTAGTATCAAAAAAGTACATATGTTTTGATATACTGTGCAACACTAATTAGCATTAATGTAAATTAGTAGTTCGTTGACAAACTTTTCTGGTATAAATGTTTTGATATTGTCTGTTTTTCAACAGAAACAAAATATACCTAAAGATTACAAGATTCCTGTGACATACATTCCAAAAGAAGTGGTAAGATTTAGTTTTCTTCTCAATAGCATGATTATACTATTATTATAACTTCAAATGTTTGTATTTCTTAGAAAATATAATTGAATGTCTGTGATGCCTGACTTTTTTAGAGGGTGGACTATACATTTGAAGTGTCAAAACTGTCCAGTAGCCATGATTCTTATGTCTGGATTATTGTTTTCTTTTTCAGGGTGGAATGTGTTGGGTCACGCTGAATGTTTTCCACTTGGAACTCAGTTTACGAGGATTGGCAGACAAGTTTGGAAACATTTCTTCCAACAAATATAATATCAGCATATTGATCGAAATGCTGAAAGAGACGCGATATCACATGAAGAACTTGGTATGTTTGGAGCTTTGATTCTAATACTAATAATGTAACTGCGATAGATACTATGACAGGTTTATTTTGATGAGGACACATGTTTAAGGCTATTCAAAAATGCACCTTTGAAGTGCATTACTGTACATATAATATTTATGATACCAATATGTCATTACCAATTACAATTATCGCAATAAGCATACCACCCATAGTGCAATGAGTTAGTTAAACGCTTCAAAACATTGAAGACTGAATTGGCAAAGGACTTGTTGGATAGAGGCTTTGACTGGGATGACTACCTGGCTCCTTCTAGTGGAGCTGGCCAATAACACATACATTCATGCAATTCTTTCTGGCCCATTGACATGAAATAGAGAAATACAAGAGACTAGAATAAATTAATAAACAGGTTATATCCCAGTGACCACATCAGAGTTGTCAGCAATAATGTCTTGTGAGGACTGGGTCATCTGTCAGGTAGATCAGGTATTCACAAAGGGACCTCTTGTAGTCTCATGAGAGTGAAGAAATATGTTCACAGATGTAATAAATTTAAAGCATATTACTCATATTAACTTTGCTCATAATCCAATAGGGATAGTTAAGTCCCCCTTGTCCTATATGTCTTAATTTTGGGCTCAAACATCTCTGTCCAGCTATGTTCTTTGAACTATTTGCTGCATCGCTTAAATGAGAGCGCCATTGGGGAGGAAAAGTTCAAGCTAACATGTTTATGTTTTGAATTTCACACCATTGAGATTAGTATTTCCCTTTTGTATCCCCAGGAGGTGATCACGTCTGATTTTGAGTGCCACTATAGAGACGAGAAATGGCAGACAGGACACTATTTTCAGTTTGTTGAAGATTTTCTAAAAACGGCCCGTTCTAATAGAGATTCGCCAGAAGAATGCGATCCACCTCCATGTCCAACAACAACAACAAAGGCATCGGCAACCACAATAACAACACAATACCCCACATCAGGTAAATGTTCAAGTGTTTTTTTAAAGTGTAAATGTTATCTTACATCATTGTTGCATTCGCTCATATGCTGATATGGTCATGGGAGTCAGCTCTCAGTTTCAATCTTGTTAAGTCGTCTAAAATATAATGTGGTGTTTATCATATGCCAGAATTAAAAATGACTATTTGTCTTCTTTGGTGGATGGGCACCAAACCTCTCCATCAAACCTCCTGCTGTGTTCCTGCCGAATTTGACAGATTTACAAGTTCTTTCTCTGAAAAATGGTATATACATTTTTTGGAGGCCTTGCTCACAATTCATTCTGTGGCAGCACAATGACCAAACGATATACTGTATGTGAGGCTCTGGATAATATCTTTGATCATGACACTAGTGAGGAGGAGAGAGTCCTTGTTAAACTTTGAGTAGTCTGTGATAAATAGCACAATATAGTTTCATCTGAGTATTTGTTATTGTCAAAATAATCCATACATTATGTTTCTTTTTAAACTCATAAATGAGTTGTATGAGCTCAGGTCATTAAGGCCTACAGGTCATAAATTGCAAATAGAAGTTCAAAACTCGTAAATGTTCATAAGAACGAAAGTTGATAAAAAGATCTAACACAACATTAGGTGACAATATATTTATTGATTTATAATCAGCTATAATGGAGCGGTCATTTTGGACAGGGAAGAGAATTAATCAACATAAAAAGAACACAACAGGAGGGATAAATGATTCCTCTTGTGAACATACTTTTTTTGTTTGTTTTAGATCTCTTCTTCACATGACAAAACATGAAACCTACCAGGTGCTTGGAAGGTCCATTGTGACATTAGTGCTTTTTAATTATAATACTTTTTCAAATTTAACTAGGCAAGTGAGTTAAGAACACATTTTTATTTACAATGACGGCCTACCGGAGAACACTGCCTCTGAACATTGCCTTGTTCAGAGGCAGAACGACAGATTTTTACCTTGTCAGCTCAAGGATTCGATCCAGCAAACTTTAGTTTACTGGCCCAACGCTCTAACCACTAGGCTATCTGCCGCCTCTTCAGCCGACTCACAGAACCAAAGGAAGATTAGGGCAGCGCACAATTGGCCCAGCGTCATCCGGGTTTGGCCTGTGTAGGCCGTCATTATAAATAAGAATTTGTTCTTAACTGACTTGCCTAGTTAAAAAAAGGTTACATTTAAAAAAATAAAGTGCAGTCGCAAAAACCATCAAGCCCCATTATGAAACTGTCTCATGAGGACTGCCACAGTCATGGAAGACCCATAGTTACCTCAGCTGCAGAGATTAAGTTCATTAGAGTTACCAGCCTCAGGAATTGCAGCCCAAATAAATGCTTCACAGAGTTCAAGTAACAGACACATCAGGAGGGAGGGTGTGCGGACGTGGGACGTAGGGACGTGTCGGACGTAAAGGTAATGGCGGACTGAACGAAGTAATGGCGGACTGCACCTCAAGATAAAACGTAATATTCAATATCTGCAAGTTAGACTAAAATATTAGCCCTACATAATCTGGTGGGTGATAACCTTCAATCTGGATAATGACACAAAACAAATCTTAAGACTAGAGACATTTATCGACAAATATTACGAAAACAAGCAACACCCAAACATGATGGAGAGTAAGACAGGGGAACCGATTTCAAAACGAAAACGTGACTCTTTTACAGACACTGATGATTTAATATTTTCACCACCGGGAATGGTAAAGGTCGAAACCGATCTGTTAAAATCAATAAATGACAAACTGGGTATACTTGAATTAGTTAGGAAGGATATAAAAGAGTTGAAGGCAAGCCTCGAGATGAGTGATGAAAAAGCTGTGACATTGGAGAAGGAAACACACAAGCTAAAATGGACAGTCAATAAGATTGAAACCGAAATGAATGAAATTAAAAAGGAGAACACCGTTCTGAGGGAAGCCTTACTGGACATAAACTAGATCAATGAGAGAGAATCTGGTACTTACAGGTATCCAAGAGAAAGAAGGAGAAGTTCCTGAATCTGTAGTTAGAGAGTTTCTCCTCACAGCGCTTCAGATTCCACGCGAAGTTATCGACAAAATCCAACTTGAACGTGTACACCGCTTCGGACAGAGAGGCCAAAGGTATGAACGCCCAATCGTTGCCAAATTTGCTTCATTTAAAGATAAAATAATGGTTAAAAGCCTGGGTAAAAGACTTGCTGGGACCAAAATTGGCATGAATGATCAGTTTCCGAAGGAAATTGCAGATTGGCGCAAAGTTCTGTATCCAATTTTCAAAGAAAATAGATTAAAAGTGAAACGAGTAGCTCTTGTTGTTGATAAACTATATATTGATAACCAGTTGTTCAGAGACACAAAGACTACTCCATGGTTATTTTAAAAATTACAAAGTTCTCAAAAATTAGGAAAATAAACACAATTCTAGCCCGGTTATGGATTGTAACAATACAATAAAAAATATACAGTGGGAGAACAAGTATTTGACACAATGCCGATTTTGCAGGTTTTCCTACTTACAAAGCATGTAGAGGTCTGTAATTTTTTATCATAGGTACACTTCAACTGTGAGAGACGGAATCTAAAACAAAAATCCAGAAAATCACATTGTATGATTTTTAAGTAAATAATTTGCATTTTATTGCATGACATAAGTATTTGATCACCTACCAACCAGTAAGAATTCCGGCTCTCACAGACCTGTTCGTTTTTCTTTAAGAAGCCCTCCTGTTCTCCACTCATTACGTGTATTAACTGCACCTGTTTGAACTCGTTACCTGTATAAAAGACACCTGTCCACACACTCAATCAAACAGACTCCAACCTCTCCACAATGGACAAGACCAGAGAGCTGTGTAAGGACATCAGGGATAAAATTGTAGACCTGCACAAGGCTGGGATGGACTATGGGACAATAGGCAAGCAGCTTGGTGAGAAGGCAACAACTGTTGGCGCAATTATTAGAAAATGGAAGAAGTTCAAGATGACGGTCAATCACCCTCGGTCTGGGGGTCCATGCAAGATATCACCTTGTGGGGCATCAATGATCATGAGGAAGGTGGGGGATCAGCCCAGAACTACACGGCAGGACCTGGTCAATGACCTGAAGAGAGCTGGGACCACAGTCTCAAAGAAAACCATTAGTAACACACCACACCGTCATGGATTAAATTCCTGCAGCGCACGCAAGGTCCCCCTGCTCAAGCCAGCGCATGTCCAGGCCCGTCTGAAGTTTGCCAATGACCATCTGGATGATCCAGAGGAGGAATGGGAGGAGGTCATGTGGTCTGATGAGACAAAAATAGAGCTTTTTGGTCTAAACTCCACTCGCCGTGTTTGGAGGAAGAAGAAGGATGAGTACAACCCCAAGAACACCATCCCAACCGTGAAGCATGGAGGTGGAAACATCATTCTTGGGGGGTGCTTTTCTGCAAAGGGGACAGGACGACTGCACCGTATTGAGGGGAGGATGGATGGGGCCATGTATCGCGAGATCTTAGCCAACAACCTCCTTCCCTCAGCAAGAGCATTGAAGATGAGTCGTGGCTGGGTCTTCCAGCATGACAATGACCTGAAACACACAGCCAGGGCAACTAAGGAGTGGCTCCATAAGAAGCATCTCAAGGTCCTGGAGTGGCATAGCCAGTCTCCAGACCTGAACCCAATAGAAAATCTTTGGAGGGAGCTGAAAGTCCGTATTGCCCAGCGACAGCCCCGAAACCTGAAGGATCTGGAGAAGGTCTGTATGGAGGAGTAGGACAAAATCCCTGATGCAGTCTGTGCAAACTTGGTCAAGAACTACAGGAAACGTATGATCCCTGTAATTGCAAACAAAGGTTTCTGTACCAAATATTAAGTTCTGCTTTTCTGATGTATCAAATACTTATGTCATGCAATAAAATGCAAAGTAATTACTTAAAAATCATACAATGTGATTTTCTGGATTTTTGTTTTAGATTCCGTCTCTCACAGTTGAAGTGTACCTATGATAAAAATTACAGACCTCTACATGCTTTGTAAGTAGGAAAACCTGCAAAATCGGCAGTGTGTAATCTCCACCCGGCACAGCCAGAAGAGGACTGGCCACCCCTCATAGCCTGGTTCCTCTAGGTTTCTTCCTAGGTTTTGGCCTTTCTAGGGAGTGTTTCCTAGCCACCGTGCTTCTACACCTGCATTGCTTGCTGTTTGGGGTTTTAGGCTGGGTTTCTGTACAGCACTTCGAGATATTAGCTGATGTACGAAGGGCTATATAAAATAAACTTGATTGATTGATTGTGTCAAATATTTGTTCTCCCCACTGTAGCTTTTCTATATATCTTCACATATAACTAATTGAACACACAAGCACTAATTCAACAATGTGAAGATTAAAACGAAGTAAACAGAAGGCACAGTATGCGTGGATGGTGTGGTATGTGTTTATTTTTATTTGTTATGTTTTGAAAGTTGAGTGAGTGAGTAATGAAATGGTTGCATATCCCAGAGCCAATGTATTGCTGTGAGCCGGGGTATGAGAGGGCTTTCAATGTTGTTCAGATGATGGATATACTTTTAGAATGAATTATACATCTTATTTATTTATTGTCCTATCATGGGGAACTACATTTAAAAAAAAAAATTATATCAAATTATTTATTTATGATCCTATTTTAATGGTACGGTCCATGACCCTATACCCTAGACACCCACCTGAATGACCCAGATACTAAGGAGAAGTCCCTAACTGTTTTATGTGCCTGCTGTAAGCAGTCTGTATGCAGCTAAAATGAGGTCAAAGACCAAGAGCAGCACTGCCCCCTCAAGATTCTGAGCCTGCTTGGCAGGGTTGGTCCTGCAAAGCCAAAGCCCCCTAAAGGGAGAGCATAATATACAAGAAAATTCTCAAAGCTGCTAATGAGAACCTTGACGACCTTGTACCTAGCCGGTGGGGATTCCGGTGGGGTGCCCCCACCCAGGCAGTGGCAGTGCTGGCAACACTAGCTACAGTAACCCATGGGGAGGGGGTCACACTCGGACATTCAGAGAGGGGGTATATTATTGTGACCCTGGTGGCACATAATCAAAGTCGGACTGCATGGAGATGCTTGGGAATATGGTCATTACGGGTGACCGTATTGTGGGTGTTTCAGGAAGAAGGTGTACGTTTGACCTCCATCATCTAGGATGTGACAATGGTAAATAAAATCTCTCAATTGTTGCCCATTTTTTTGCGCGGTCTTGCAGGCCTTCTCATGCAGCTGCAAATGCATTTGTAAATCATGACCTATCTTGAGTTGGGCTCTGGGATGGTGCAATTGTTGAGAAAGTGAGCTTATGGTTGTGTGGGGGTAATGGTTGAGTGTGTGTGGGTGTATGTGTGTATCCCACAACTGTTGCGAAGGAGTAAAAGATGTTAGGGACAATAGAGGATGATTCACAGCTATATATAATACAAATCGAGGTGAGGGCGATGGAAATGCATTTGGCAGTTGATCTACTTCAATTCGGTAAATGGCATTGTGTGCTCTTTTCAAAGGATAGATCCCAGTCGGTTTAGGGCTATGGGATACAGGGGGTTGAGGGTGGTCTGCCGGGCATTGGGATGACAACCCAACTCGGGATGAGGAGGGCTTTTAGTGGGTGGAATAGTAGGGACCAATTGGAGGTTTACATGCAAATATCATGGTACAGCTATATAGACACTCAATCATCATGTTACTTTTTAATGGTACGTTTACAAACATATATTTTGATAAAAATAATTGAAAGTTGTGTCTCATTATGGTAAGTGGTGAATAAGTATAGCCAGTTACAATTGTAATGGCTTAGCAGATAATAAGAAAAGACGATCAGTATTTACCTGGCTAAAAGAGAAGGATTATAATATCTATTGTTTACAGGAAACCCATTCAACATTTTTAGATTAAGTTTTGTGAAAAATAACTCGGGGGGCGAAATATATTTCTCCCATGGGCAAAGAAATTCAAAAGGGGTGATGGTTTTAATTAACAATAATTTTGATCCAAATGTGCAAATTGTCCAAACAGATCATCAAGGTAGATGGATTATTTTAAATATGTTATTGGACAATAAACAGATATGGCTTATTAACCTATACGGTCTGAATAATGATGATCCAAGCTTCTTTGAAAAAATATATTATGTATCAACTCTACAAGCAACACTAGACTCTATTGTTATAGTGGGAGATTTTAATACGGTCTTAAATACCTCTATGGACCGGAAAATAAATCACACTACAAACTATCACCCTCAGGCACTTAAGGAAATCATGGATATATTGGAATTAGTGGATATATGGAGACTTAAATAACCTGATCTAGTGAGATATACATGGCGGATGTCACGTTCCTGACCTGTTTTCTGTTGTTTTTGTTTGTGTTTAGTTGGTCAGGGCGTGAGTTGGGATGGGCATTCGATGGTATGTGTTTCTATGTTGGGTTAAATGTGTTGCCTGATATGGTTCTCAATTAGAGGCAGGTGTTTGACGTTTCCTCTGATTGAGAACCATATTAAGGTAGGCCGTTCTCACTGTTTGTTTGTGGGTGATTGTTCCTGTGTCTGTGTCTGTTGCACAACACGGGACTGTTTCGTTTGTTCGTTCGTTTGCTAGTCTTTCCTGTTCGTGCGTTCTTCGTGTCTATATGTAAGTTCTCGTCTGTCTACGTCGTTTGTTGTTTTGTAGTTTGTATAAGAGTTTTCGTGTTTCGTCTTTCTTTAATAAATTCCATTATGTCTACATTCAACGCTGCATTTTGGTCCGACCCTTACTCCTCCTCCTCATCCAAGGAGGTCAGTCAGGAGACTTGAGCCAACTCCTCCTGATTACCGTAAGGAGCCGGTGAGGGCGGTATTGGAGGTGAGCGAGGTAGAGACTGTGAAGGATTTAATGGGGAAATTGGAGGAGAGAGTAATGAGGGATTTGCTGGTTTGGTGCATGAGGCACGACATCCGCCTGACGGAGCGTGTCGGGGATTTGATGCCACCTGAGTCAGCTCTCCATACTCGTCCTGAGGTGCGGGCTAGCCGTCTGGTGAAGACCGTGCCAGCCTCACGCACCAGGCCTCCTGTGCGCCTCCCTAGCCCTGCACGTCCTGTGCCAGCTCAGCGCACCAGCTCTCCTGTGGCAGCCCCATGCACCAGCTCTCTGGTGCCGGCGCCACGTACCAGGTCTCCAGTTCCAGCACTCGCCTTGAGGTGCGTGCCCTCAGCCCAGTACCACCAGTGCCGGCACCACGCACCAAGCCTCCTGTGCGTCTCCAGAGCCCTGTACGCACTGTTCCTTCTCCCCGTACTCGCCCTGAGGTGCATGCCCTCAGTCCGGTACCACCAGTTCCGGCACCACACACCAGGCCTATAGTGCGCTTTGAGAAACCAGTGTGCCCTGTTCATGCTCCCCGCACTAGCCTTGAGGTGCGTGTCTCCAGTCCGGTACCAACAGTTCTGGCACCACGCACCAGGCCTACAGTGCGCCTCAGCCGTCCAGAGCCGTCCGTCTGCCCAGCGCCGCCAGAGCCGTCCGCCGGCCGGGAGCCGCCGGAGCCGGCCGGGAGCCGCCGGAGCCGTCCGCCGGCCGGGAGCCGCCGGAGCCGTCCGCCGGCCGGGAGCCGCCGGAGCCGTCCGCCGGCCGGGAGCCGCCGGAGCCGTCCGCCGGCCGGGAGCCGTCCGCCGGCCGGGAGCCGCCGGAGCCGTCCGCCGGCCGGGAGCCGCCAGCCAGTCGGGAGCCGCCAGCCAGTCGGGAGCCGCCAGCCAGTCGGGAGCCGCCAGCCAGTCGGGAGCCGCCAGCCATGAGCTGCCCGCCAGCCAGTCGGGGGCCGCCAGCCATGAGCTGCCCGCCAGTCCGGAGCTACCTCTCTGTCCTGAGCTGTCCTTCAGTCCTGAGCTGTCCTTCAGTCCTGAGCTGTCCTTCAGTCCTGAGCTGTCGTTCAGTCCGGAGCTACCTCTCTGTCCTGAGCTACCCCTCTGTCCTGAGCTACCCCTCTGTCCTGAGCTACCCCTCTGTCCTGAGCTACCCCTCTGTCCTGAGCTACCCCTCTGTCCTGAGTTGTCTATATTTAGGAGGGGCCTTGGTGAAGGTTCCTGGACCATGGTCGGGGGCAAGGGACGCTAAGGAGGGGGACAAAGACAATGGTGGAGTGGTGTTCACGTCCTGCCCCGGGTCACCACCGCGGACAGATGCCCACCCAGACCCTCCCCTTGTGTTTTAGGGGTGCGCCCGGAGTTCGCACCTTGAGGGGGGGGGGGGGGGGTCTGTCACGTTCCTGACCAGTTTTCTGTTGTTTTTGTATGTGTTTAGTTGGTCAGGGCGTGAGTTGGGCTGGGCATTCTATGTTATGTGTTTCTATGTTGGGTTAAATGTGTTGCCTGATATGGTTCTCAATTAGAGGCAGGTGTTTGACGTTTCCTCTGATTGAGAACCATATTAAGGTAGGCTGTTCTCACTGTTTGTTTGTGGGTGATTGTTCCTGTGTCTGTTGCACCACACGGGACTGTTTCGTTTGTTCGTTCGTTTGCTAGTCTTTCCTGTTTGTGCGTTCTTCGTGTCTATGTAAGTTCTCAAGTTCAGGTCTGTCTACGTCGTTTGTTGTTTTGTAGTTTGTATAAGAGTTTTCGTGTTTCGTCTTTCTTTAATAAATTCCATTATGTCTACATTCAACGCTGCATTTTGGTCCGACCCTTACTCCTTAGAGTAACGGCATTAGACAGCCATTACAGCGGAGAAATAATCAAGCTAGTCGTCTTGACTACTTTCTTATACCATTCTCTCTGGCACCAAAAGTTTAAGAAGTGTTGATAGGGGACAGAATGCGGTCGGATCATCACATAATTGGCATACAGTGGGGCAAAAAAGTATTTAGTCAGCCACCAATTGTGCAAGTAATCACACTTAAAAAGATGAGAGAGGCCTGTAATTTTCATCATAGGTACACTTCAACTATGACAGACAAAATTAGAAAATCCAGAAAATCACATTATAGGATTTTTAATGAATTTATTTGCAAATTCTGGTGTAAAATAAGTATTTGGTCAATAACAAAAGTTTATCTCAATACTTTGTTATATACCCTTTGTTGGCAATGACAGAGGTCAAACGTTTTCTGTAAGTCTTCACAACGTTTTCACACACTGTTGCTGGTATTTTGGCCCATTCCTCCATGCAGATCTCATCTAGAGCAGTGATGTTTTGGGGCTGTTGCTGGGCAACACGGACTTTCAACTCCCTCCAAAGATTTTCTATGGGGTTGAGATCTGGAGACTGGCTAGGCCATTCCAGGACCTTGAAATGCTTCTTACGAAGCCACTCCTTCGTTGCCCGGGCGGTGTGTTTGGGATCATTGTCATGCTGAAAGCATGATTTCATCTTCAATGCCCTTGCTAATGGAAGGAGGTTTTCACTCAATCTCACGATACATGGCCCCATTCATTCTTTCCTTTACACGGATCAGTCGTCCTGGTCCCTTTGCAGAAAAACAGCCCCAAGCATGATGTTTCCACCCCCATGCTTCACAGTAGGTATGATGTTCTTTGGATGCAACTCAGCATTCTTTGTCCTCCAAACACGATGAGTTGAGTTTTTACCAAAAAGTTCTATTTTGGTTTAATCTGACCATATGACATTCTCCCAATCTTCTTCTGGATCATCCAAATGCTCTCTAGCAAACTTCAGACGGGCCTGGACATGTACTGGCTTAAGCAGGGGGACATGTCTGGCACTGCAGAATTTGAGTCTCTGGCGGCGTAGTGTGTTACTGATGGTATGCTTTGTTACTTTGGTCCCAGCTCTCTGCAGGTCATTCACTTGTGTGGTTCTGGGATTTTTGCCCACCGTTCTTGTGATAATTTTGACCCCACGGGGTGAGATCTTGCGTGGAGCCCCAGATCGAGGGAGATTATCAGTGGTCTTGTATGTCTTCCATTTCCTAATAATTGCTCCCACAGTTGATTTCTTCAAACCAAGCTGCTTACCTATTGCAGATTCAGTCTTCCCAGCCTGGTGCAGGTCTACAATTTTGTTTCTGGTGTCCTTTGACAGCTCTTTGGTCTTGGCCATAGTGGAGTTTGGAGTGTGACTGTTTGAGGTTGTGGACAGGTGTCTTTTATACTGATAACAAGTTCAAACAGGTTCCATTAATACAGGTAACGAGTGGAGGACAGAGGAGCCTCTTAAAGAAGAAGTTACAGGTCTGTGATAGCCAGAAATCTTGCTTGTTTGTAGGTGACCAAATACTTATTTTCCACCATCATTTCCAAATAAATTCATTAAAAATCCTACAATGTGATTTTCTGGATTTTTTTTCTCATTTTGTCTGTCATAGTTGAAGTGTACCTATGATGAAAATTACAGGCCTCTCTCATCTTTTTAAGTGGGAGAACTTGCACAATTGGTGGCTGACTAAATACTTTTTTGCACCACTGTATATATTATTCTTACAAAATTTTCACGTGGGCGAGGATATTGGAAATTTAATCAAAGCCTACTGGATGATAAATTGTTTAGAACTAGGACAGAAGAATTTATAACTGACTTTTTCAGACATAACATAGGTACAGCAGATCCCCTTATTGTATGGGACACTTTTAAATGTGCCTTTAGAGGCCATGCAATTCAGTACTCATCTATAAAACAAAGGGAATTTAGATCAAAAGAGTCCATGTTAACAAAGGAAATTGAAGGACTAACAGTACAGTTAGATAGCAATAAAAACGGTACCATAGAGGCACAGAATAAGTTAGAGGAAAAACAAAAAGAAATGGAGGAATTTATTCAAGAAAGATCCAGTGTAATATATTATAAAAAATAAAGCGAACTGGATGGAATATGGGGGAAAATGCACCAAATTCTTTTTCAATATAGAAATGCTACCAAAAAGAATGTATTAAAACTTGTTACAAATGATGGAGTCACGCATGATTCACCAAATTATATTTTGAAAGAGGAAGTCAAGTACTTTAAGAATATGTTTTCGCTTCAGGCTCCTCCATCTCCACTAACTGAAACTAATTGTATGGATTTTTCCCTAATAATACATTAAAATTAACAGCTGTACAGAAAAACTCATGTGAAGGCCAAATTACATAGGAGGACCTGCTTGATGCAATTGGGGCCTTTAAGGATGGGAAAACTCAAGGGCTGGATGGCATACCAGTGGAAGTATACAAAACCTTTTGGGATATACTCAAAGGACCATTATTATCTTGTTTTAACCACTCCTAAATAAATGGTAGATTATCAGACACGCAACAAGAAGGTCTGATATCATTATTACTGAAACAGGACCCAAGTGGTATATATAAAGATCCAGTCCATTTAAAAAATTGGAGACCTCTTACACTTCAGTGTTGTGATGCAAAAATCCTAGCAAAATGCTTGGTGCATAGGATGAAAAAAGTATTGTCAGATATGATTCATTCTAATCAGACAGGTTTTTTACATGGACGATACATTGGAGATAATATAAGACGAGTACTGGAAACAATAGAACACTATGAAATATCGGGGACACCAGGCCTGGTTTTCATAGCTGATTTTGAAAAGGCTTTTGATAAAGTACAACTAGAGTTTATATATAAATGCCTAGAATATTTCAATTTTGGGGAATCTCTTATAAAATGGGTTAAAATTATGTATAGTAACCCTAGGTGTAAAATAGTAAATAATGGCTACATCTCAGAAAGTTTTAAACTATCTAGAGGAGTAAAACAAGGTTGCCCACTATCGGCATATCTATTTATTATTGCCATCAAAATGTTAGCTGTTAAAATTAGATCAAACATTAATATTAACCTGTTGGGGATGGGGGCGCTGTTTAGACTATTTATGCTAATGTGGCTAATTTTTTAAACGGCTTCCCACAAAATCCTTGATCGTACAATATGCATATTATTATTATTATTGGATAGAAAACAGTCTATAGTTTCTATAGGAGTTGAAATTTTGTCTCTAAGTGGAACAGAGCCCATTCTACAGCAATTTCCCTGACATGGAGTCAGATTTGAGAAACGTTGGCCACTTTTCTGAAGTCATTTAAAAGGGCTCTGTCGTTGCTATGACTATACGGACACTTCTTACGTCTTCCCCTGGATGCCTTTACGTGATGACGATTCCAACGGGCTCGATTGCTCGTTCACAGGCCCTACAAATGAAAAAAACCTTTAGCTAGCAAGTCTTTTCTTGCTGCGTAACGCGCGTGGAAGACACCGACCCTCTCCTGTTCCAAGCGTTAGTTTAGCCTGTTATATTTCTCCGGTCATCTTTTCACTCGTTATAGGAGTTACAAACATCACAAAGTAGTTAATTTAAAGCGTTTTATAGCAATTTATATCCGTTTAGTGCGATTTTGGGACATTTATTTTTGCAACGATGTGAAAAGTTGGGTGCGCTTTTCAGTTCATCCCGAACGTAGTTGACATTTCCACATGGCAAGAGGACAGCTTTCCACCAAAAGACGATTTCTCCCAAGAAAGGATCCTTTGCCCAAGATACTGATGGAAGAACAGCTCAAGGTAGGACATTTTTATTATGATAAATCGTGTTTCTGTCGAAACATTTTAGTGGCTTAGGACGCCATGTTTTTTGACGTAGCTTCGCTTGGCGCAAACTGTATTGAAAAGTAAGGATAAATTAAAAAATGTAATAACGCAATTGTATTAAGAATTAAATTGTCTATCAATCCCTGTCCACCCTATATTTTTTAGTCACGTTTATGAGTATTTATGTATAAGAGTAGATCACTGTCTAAGTGGCGCAAGGACGTTTTCTTTACCAGCTTGTCTACATTTCACATTGTCTAACCATGATTTTGGTGGCTAAATATAAACATTTTCGATCAAACTGTATATGCATGTTGTAATGTGATGTTACAGGAGTGTCATCGGAAGAATTCTGAGAAGGTTAGTGAAAAAATTAATATCTTTTGGCGATGTTGACTTTTATCGCTCACTTTGGCTAGAATCAATGCTGGGCTGCTAATTGCTATGTGCTAAGCTAATATAACGATTTATTGTGTTTTCGCTGTAAGACACTTAGAAAATCTGAAATATTGTCTGTATTCACAGGATCTGTGTCTTTCGATTCGTGTATGCTGTGTATTTTTACGAAATGTTTGATGATTAGTAGTTAGGTAAACACGTTGCTCATTGTAATTATTCTAGTCCATTTGTGATGGTGGGTGCAATTGTAAACTATGAAGTCTACCTGAAATATGCACTTTTTTCTAACAAAACCTATCCCATACCATAAATATGTTATCAGACTGTCATCTAATGAGTTTTTTTGTTGGTTAGGGGCTATAAATATCTTAGTTTAGCCGAATTGGTGATGGCTACTGGTGTTGGTGGACAAATAAAAGATGGTGGAATATGCTAATGTATTTTTAGGTAATAGATGTACATCTTTACATATTGTGTCTTCCCTGTAAAACATTTTAAAAATCGGAAATGTTGACTGGATTCATAAGATCTGTGTCTTTCATTAGCTGTATTGGACTTTAATGTGTGAAAGTTAAATATTTTAAAAAAATATTTTTTTTGAATTTCGCGGCACTGGTTTTTCAGTGGGGGGGGGGGGGGGGGTGCCGCTAGCGCCACGCTGATCCTAGACAGGTTAAGGGATTAGAAATCCGTGGCTTAGAAACTAAGGTGTCATTGTACGCTGATGATTCATGTTTTCTTTTTAAACCACAATTAGAGTCTCTCCACGGCCTCTAGAGGATCTAGATACTTTTGCTATCCTCTGGATTAAAACCAAATTATGATAAATGTACCATATTACGTATTGGATCACTAAAAAATGCACATTTTACATTACCATGTAGTTTACCAATTAAATGGTCTGATGGAGATGTGGACATACTCGGTATACAAATCCCAAAAGAAAGAAATGATCTCACTCCAATAAATTTTTATAGAAAGTTTGCAAAAATAGATAAGATCTTGCTACCATGGAAAGGAAAATACCTGTCTATTTGTGGAACAATCACCCTGATTAACTCTTTAGTCATATCACAGTTTACCTATTTGCTTATGGTTTTGCCTACACCTAGTGACCTGCTTTTTAAATTATATGAACAAAAAATATTAAATTTTATTTGGAACGGCAAGCCAGATAAAATTAAAAGGGCCTATTTATATAACGAATATGAATTCGGAGAGCAGAAATTATTAAATATTAAAGCATTAGACCTCTCACTAAAGGCATCAGTCATACAAAAGTTATACTTAAATCCAAACTGGTTCTCTAGTAGATTGGTACGAATGTCTCATCCTATGTTCAAGAAGGGCCTTTTTCCCTTTATTCAGATTACACCTGCTCACTTTCGGTTGTTTGAAAAGGAAATCATCTCCAAAATATCTTTATTTTTTAAACAAGCCTTAGAAAGTTGGTTGCAATTTCAGTTTAATCCACCGGAAAGGACGGAACAAATAGTACAACAAATATTGTGGTTAAATTCAAATATAGTAATTGATAAACAAACTATATTTATCAAAGAAATATTTTAAAAAGGTATAATTTTAGTGAATGATGTCATAAATAGGACTGGTGGAGTTATGTCACACATGCAGCTAACACAGACATATGGAAATGTCTGCTCTACCCAAAATTACAACCAATTAATTGCAGCATTACCACAAAAATGGAAGAGGCAAGTAGAAGGGGGAAAAAGTAAGGAACTTGTATGTCGGCCCTATATTAAAGAACATAAATGGTTAAAGAAAAGTGTGATAAATAAAAGCATATACCAATTTCAATTAAGGACCAAAAAACTGACAGCTGTGACATATAAATTGCAAAATACTTGGGAAGAGATTTGCGATGTACCCATTCCATGGCACATGGTTTATGAATTGATACGCAAAACAACGCCGGATTCAAAATTGAATTTTTCAATTTAAATTACTATACAAAATTCTTGCAACTAATAGAATGTTATATATATATATGGGGGATACAATCTTCCCAGCTCTGCAGATTCTGCTGTGAGGAGGCAGAGTCATTAGATCATTTATTTTGGTATTGTCCATATGTAGCTCGTTTTTGGTCACAGGTCCAGGAATGGCTGAAGAATTGCAACATTTGCCTAGAATTAACGCTACAGATAGCAATACTGGGTGATTTGAAAGCCATAGTCAATCAATCAATAATAATATAATAATTATTTTAGGATTTAAATTTTTTTTTATTTACAATCTGTAGAAGCTATGAGAATAGGAAGGTTCAATTATTTTGTGAAGCATCACAGCACAGTTGAAAAATATATGGCAAATAAAATTCCGAAATGGATGATGTTGGAAGATAGATGGGAAGGGTTGAGTGGAGCTGAAGGGTGGGACTAATGACAAGATAAACAATGTAAGGCATACTCGATCTGTGAAATGTGTATAGGTTCGGAGCTTTTGTGAAATAGCACAGTTACAAGTGGAAATCAAACTGAATGGACATCAGAAATAGAGGAAGGACTAAGAACAAACAAGAGAGAACTATTGTAAAGTAGACTGTGTCTGTAAAATGTGTATAAGATGTATAAATTGAAGGTAAAAACAGAAATGTTTATCAGTTTACTCCAATTGGGGGATCGGTGGTAGGGTTTGCGGGGAATAACAATAAATGTATATTCCTTAAAAAAGTATGTATGTCTATGTAGGTATGTATATATGTGTATATGTATGCATACGTGAATGGATATATATATTTACCCCAAAAATATGGGGGATTGGAAATGATGCAGACAATTACATTGGAAGCAACATTCTTTCCACAATATTAAGCTGATCCTACCCTAAAAAATAAATAAAAAAACAACAACAAAAAAATGTAATTAAATAATTTTAAAAAACAGACATCTCAACATCAACTGTTCAGAGGAGACTGTGTTAATCAGGCCATCTTGGTCGAATTTCTGCAAAGAAACCACTACCAAAGGACACCCATAATAAGAAGAGACTTGCTTTGGCCAAGAAACATGAGCAGTGGAAATTTGTCCTTTGCTGTGATGAGTCCAAATTTGAGATTTTTGGTTCCAACCGCCGTGTCTTCGTGAGATGCGGTGTGGATGAACCGATGATCTCAGCATGTGTACAGGACAATGACCCAACACACTTCCAGGCTGTGTAAGGGCTATTTTACCAAGAAGGAGAGTGATGGAGTGCTGATTAGATGACCTGACCTCAACCAAATTGAGATGGTTTGGGATGAGTCTGACCACAAAGTGAAGGAAAAGCAGCCAACAAGTGCCCAGCATATGTGGTAACTCCTTCAAGAATGTTGAAAAAGCATTACAGGTGAAGCTGAGAGAATGCCAAGAGTGCAAAGCTGTCATCAAGGCAAAGGGTGGCTATTTGAAGAATCTCAAATAAAATGTATTTTGATTTGTTTAACACTTTTTTGGTTACTACATGATTCCATATGTGTTATTTCATAGTTTTGATGTCTTAACTATTATTCTACAATATAGAAAATAGTAAAAAATAAAGAAGAACCCTTGAATGAGTAGGTGTTCTAAAACTTTTGACTGGTAGTGTATATAGACACAGAACTTACACAATCCACATACAGTATGTACACTATAAAACAGAAGCTAAAAACTACAGAATACACCATAAACACTATAACGGATGCATGTAGAGATGTATGAATTTTAAAAAAAATTACAGGATGATGAGCAATGGGGGAAATATATATGTAACAGTCAATCGGTGGCAGAGCGCAGAAGAAAGTGCAAAGAGCAATGTGCAGTTGTAGGATAAAAGTGCAGGGTGGATAGTCCGTGGATTAAAATTGCAGAGTGGAAAGTCCATGAGGGAGAAGATCATTGTGTACCAGGTGGCCACGGTAAGGGCCAAGGTGTGGGGGAAGAAGCTGTTCAGGTGATGCAAGGTTTTGGTCGTGATTGACTTGAACAGTTTGCCAGAGTTGAGTCATTGGAATAGTGGGTGATCAGAGTGTAAGGGGTCGACGAAGATCTTTCTCGCCCTGGAGTCATGCAGGAACTCGATGGAGGGCAGGTGGCAGCCGATGGAGGGCAGTGTGGAGTGTGATTGAGATTGCGTCATCTGTGGATCTATTGGAGTGGGTATAGGGTTTCCGGCATGATTACACACTCAATTTACATCACAAATAATATTCTTAGTGCGGTTAGTATGACTATTTCGAACACAGCTTTACTAGCTACTGTGCCTCATAAGCACATGATTGACATCAGGAAAGGAGGGTGGGCTATCAGCTGATCATTGATTTACATCAATCAGGCCAAACCAACGGATAGGATGGAAGGTGGCGACGACGACTTGCGGGCAGTAGGTTTCGAACAACAATGACAAATAATAATAATAATAAATAAAAAGGGCACTTTGGAGACAGGAAAGGCATAAAAACATGTGCTCTGCACTCTAGTCAGTGAGGAGGTTACAATCTAAGATAGATGCCCTCAAATTATCAAGGATCCTACCAGATACAACCCGAAATCCGTAAACATGGGCATTCTCACAGATATCATGCTGACCAACTTGCCCTCTAAATAGTCCTCAGCGATCACTGCCTGCCTCCGTTATGGGTCCGCAGTCAAACGACCACCCATCATCACTGTCAAACGCTCCCTAAAACACTTCTGCAAGCAGGCCTTTCTAATCGACCTGTCCCAGGTATCCTGGAAGGATATTAACCTCATCCCGTCAGTAGAAGATGCCTGGTTGTTCTTTAAAAGTGCTTTCCTCACCATCTTAAATAAGCATGCCGCTTTCAAAAAATGTAGAACTAAGAACAGATATAGCCCTTGGTTCACTCCAGACTTGACTGCCCTTGACCAGCACAAAAACATCCTGTGGCGTACTGCACAAGCATCGAATAGTCCCCATGATATGCAACTTTTCAGGGAAGTCAGGAACCAATATACACAGTCAGTTCGGAAAGCAAAGGCTAGGTTTTTCAAACAGCAATTTGCATCTTGTAGCACTAATTCCAAAAAGTTTTGGGACACTGTAAAGTCCGTGGAGAATAAGAGCATCTCCTTCTAGCTGCCCACTGCACTGAGGCTAGGAAACCCTGTCACCACCGATAAATCCACGATAATCGAGAATTTAAAAAATAATTTCTCTACGGCTGGACATGCTTTCCACCTGGCTACCCCAACCTCGGCCAACAGCTCTGCACCCCAAGCAGCAACTGGCCCGAGCCCCTGCGCTTCTCCTTCACCCAAATCCAGACAGCTGATATTCTGAAAGAGCTTCAAAATCTGGATCCCTACAAATTAGCTGGGCTAGACAATCTGGACCCTCTCTTCCTAAAGTTACCCGTCGCCATTGTTGCAACCCCTATTACTAGTCTGTTCAACCTCTTTCGTATTGTCTGAGATCCCTAAAGATTGGAAAGCGGCCGCGGTCACCCGCCTCTTCAAAGGGGTAGACACTCTAGACCCAAACTGTTACAGACCTATATCCATCTAATGTCTTCGAAAGCCAAGTTAACAAACAGATCACCGACCATTTCCAATCCCACCGTACCTTCTCCGCAATGCAATCTGGTTTCCGAGCTGGTCACGGGTGCACCTCAGCCACACTCAATGTCCTAAACGATATCTTAACCGCCATCAATAAAAGACAGTACTGTGCAGCCGTCTTCATCGACCTGGCCAAGGCTTTCTACTCTGTCAATCATCGTACTCTTATCGGCAGACTCAACAGCTTTAGTTTCTCTAATCACTGCCTCACCTGGTTCACTAACTACTTCTCAGATAGAGTTCAGTGTGTCAAATCAAAGGGCCTGTTGTCCGGACCTCTGGCAGTATTTATGGGGGTGCCACAGGGTTCAATTCTCGAGCTGACTCTTTTCTCTGTATATATCAATGATGTCTTTCTTGCTGCTGGTGATTCTCTGATCCACCTCTACACAGACGACACAATTCTGTATACATCTGGCCCTTCTTTGGACACTGTGTTAACAAACCTCCAAACGAGCTTCAATACCATACAACACTCCTTCCGTGGCCTCCAACTGCTTTTAAATGCTAGTAAAACTAAATGCATGCTCTTTACCTGATCGCTGCCCGCACCCACCTGCCCGACTAGCATCACTACTTTGGACGTTCTGGCTAAGAATATGTAGATAACTACAAATACCTAGGTGTCTGGCTAGACTGTAAACTCTCCTTCCAGACGCATATTAAGCATCTCCAATCCAAAGTTAAATCTAGAATTGGCTTCCGATTTCACAACAAAGCCTCCTTCACTCATGCTGCCAAACATACCATCGTAAAACTGACTATCCTACCGATCCTTGACTTCGGCAATGTCATTTACAAAATAGCCTCCAACACTCTACTCAGCAAATTGGATGCAGTCTATAACAGTGCCATCTGTTTCGTCACCAAAGCCCATATACTACCCACCACTGCGGCCCGTATGCTCTCGTTGGCTTGCCCTCGCTACATATTCGTTGCCAAACCCACTCGCTCCAGGTCATCTATAAGACTTTGCTAGGTAAAGCCCTGCCTTACCTCAGCTCACTGGTCACCATAGCAACACCCACCCATAGCACCCTCTCCAGCAGGTATATTTCACTGGTCATACCCAAAGCCAACACCCCCTTCGTCCGCCTTTCCTTCCAGTTCTCTGCTGCCAATGACTGGAACGAATTGCCAAGATCACTGAAGATGGAGACTTATATCTCCCTCACTAACTTTAAGCGTCAGCTGTCAGAGCAGCTTACCGATTGCTGCAGCTGTACACAGCCCATCTGTAATTAGCCCATCCAACTACCTACCTCATCCCCATATTTGTTTTTCTGCTCTTTTGCACACCAGTATTTCTACTTGCACATCCTCATCTGCACATCTATCACTCCAGTGTTAATCTGCTAAATTGTAGATTACTTCCCTACTATGGTCTATTTATTGCCTTTCCTCCTTACTTCATTTGCACACACTGTACACAGATTTTTCTTTTGTGTTCTTGACTGTATGTTTGTTTATCCCATGTGTAACTCTGTGTTGTTGTTTTTGCCGCACTGCTTTGCTTTATCTTGGCCAGGTCGCAGTTGTAAATGAGAACTTGTTCTCAACTGGCCTACCTGGTTAAATAAAGGTGAAATAAAATTTTAAAAAATATATTTAAAAAATAATATATATATATATATATATATATATATATATATATATATATATTACAATTATTTGCCAGCTTTCAAATACAAATGGTTTGAATTGTCCGATTTCGTATGATTTCTTTGCTTGCACCTTTTCGATAATCTTACAGACTAGAAACATTTCTGTCCCTACAGGGAAAGAGCCTCTGAGGTTCCTGCCAGAAGTAGTGGAGAGAAGCCTCCTGTCACTACTTGTAATTCCTATTGCAGCCATCGTGTTTCTGTTTGTGTGGAAGGTGAGCTGTTCTTTGACACTAAAGACCTGCAACTTAAAACCTGACTGTTGGCAATTGTCAATCTCTTTGATTGCAAGTACATTTTTTGGTCTTTGATGGTTTTTGTCTGTGACTGTCTGGGTGTTTCTTTCCCAGTAGCTGCTACTTTGATTTCTCTTTTGAATTTAACTTTGTTTGTGGGTTAACATGGGTTTCCTTGGTGTCTTAAGAGCCAACGCAGCCTTTTTAAATATGAAATCATTTCTGGGTAACAATTAACTTCTTACGGCTGATATCCCGTTAACGGGATCGATGTGACAACAGCCAGTGAAAGTGCAGGGCGCCAAATTCAAACAACAGAAATCTCATAATTAAAATTCCTCAAACATACAAGTATTTTACACAATTGTAAAGATAAACTTGTTGTTAATCCCAACACAGTGTCCGATTTCAAAAGGTCTTTACGACGAAAGCATACCATGCGATTTTGTTAGGCCAGCACCTAGTCACAGAAAAACACAGCCATTTTTCCAGCCAAAGAGAGGAGTCACAAAAAGCAGAAATAGAGATAAAATGAATCACTAACCTTTGATGATCTTCACCAGATGACACTCATAGGACGTCATGATACACAATACATGTATGTTTTGTTTGATAAAGTTCATATTTAAATCCAAAAATCTCAGTAATGTTTTGCTTCCAAAACATCCGGTGATTTTGCAGAGAGCCACATCAATTTACAGAAATACTCATAATAAACATTGATAAAAGATACAAGTGATATGCATGGAACTTTAGATAAACTTCTCCTTAATACAACCGCTGTGTCAGATTTCGAAAAAGCACACCATGCTATAATCTGAGTACAGCACTCAGAGACCAAAACAAGCCATACAGATACCCGCCATGTTGTGGAGTCAACAGAAATCAGAAATAGCATTATAAATATTCACTTACCTTTGATGATCTTCATCAGAATGCACTCCCAGGAATCCCAGTTCCACAATAAATGTTTGTTTTGTTCGATTAAGTCCATAATTTATGTCTAAATACCTCCTTTTTGTTCGCGCGTTTAGTTCACAAATCCAAATTCACGATGCGCAGGCCAGACGAAAAGTAAAAAAATTCCATTACAGTTTGTAGAAACATGTCAAACGATGTATAGAATCGATCTTTAGGATGTTTTTAACATACATCTTCAATAATATATTCCAAGATGGAAGAAGAAGATAAGAAGAACAAGAAGATAAGATATTCCAAGATGGCTTAGCAGTTCTGCCGTCTTTTTTGTCCTCGTATTGTCGTGTCCTGTATACATATATATTTACACCTTTCTTCGCATATCTTTATATATTTTATTATCCAAGAACTCAACTACAAAAGCTTTCCTGCAACCCGCCTCACCAATTACAAAAAAAGTATTATTTACCTCAAATCTGAAAATCCACAGTGGTAGCTAGCCAGAGGCTAACCAGAAGCGAACCGGAAGCTACCCAGAAGCTAACTAGAAGCTAGCCAGTAGCTGATCTGAAGCTGCCCAGAAGTTAGCCGGTTTTCTGGCTAGCGTTGGAGTTTCAGCTGCCCACGTTTTGTGGTCTTCAGCTATTCCTTTAGCTCGATAATCTATCGGCACTTTTGTGCAACGCGACTCGGACCGGAGCATACCGGGCCTATTTTTCTCAGTGTCCCCGGATTTCAGCTGCAGGCTCTGGACGTTTAGCTAGCTAGCTAGCTGCAAACCGTGTGACTATTGGCTTACGTTGATCCCGGAGCAAAGTTAAATTATTCCGAAGCTAGCCAGCTAAGGAGTTCCATCAGCCATTCCTGGGCTACAGTCACCTATCCGGACCCGTTTTTTGTTTTTTTTGTTTTGTTTTGTTGTTGCTGCAGATGCGGAGCCCCATCGGGCCTTCACGACTGACTGCCGACATTATCTGCCCGAGGGAGTTATCCAACTGGCACCTCCGTCGCAAAGTTACCTGAACGCTCATCTGGGGCCCGCTAATCGTTAGCTGTCTTATCGGCTGCTATCTGAATAAGTATATCGGACAATTTTTCTTGGGTCACTATATCTATTTTGCCAATTGGATTGATCCCCTCTACTACACGGAACCCCACTAATCTACCGACGGAAACGCACGAGGTGTCTAAAAAAAAATAGACTTCCATCCTATGCTATCTTGCTACCGATAGCCATCTACCCGGGAAGCTGTCTGGATCGCCGTGACCCCAACCAACCTCTACTCACTGGACCCTTATGATCACTCGATTAAGCATGCTTCTCCTTAATGTAAATATGCCTTGTCCATTGCTGTTCTGTTTAGTGTTTATTGGCTTATTTCACTGTAGAGCCTCTAGCCCTGTTCACTATACCATATCCAACCTTTCAGTTCCACCACCCACATATGCGATGACATCACCTGGTTTCAATGATGTTTCTAGAGACAATATCTCTCTCATCATCACTCAATACCTAGGTTTACCTCCACTGTATTCACATCCTGCCATACCTCTGTCTGTACATTATTCCTTGAAGCTATTTTATCGCCCCCAGAAACTTCCTTTTACTCTCTGTTCTAGACGTTCTAGACGACCAATTCTCATAGCTTTTAGCCGTACCCTTATCCTACTCCTCCTCTGTTCCTCTGGTGATGTAGAGGTGAACCCAGGCCCTGCAGTACCTAGCTCCACTCCTATTCCCCAGGCGCTCTCTTTTGATGACTTCTGTAACCGTAATAGCCTTGATTTCATGCATGTTAACATTAGAAGCCTCCTCCCTAAGTTTTTGTTCACTGCTTTAGCACACTCTGCCAACCCGGATGTTTTAGCCGTGTCTGAATCCTGGCTTAGGAAGACCACCAAAAATTCTGACATTTTCATCCCTAATTATAACATTTTCAGACAAGATAGAACGGCCAAAGGGGGCGGTGTTGCAATCTACTGCAAAGATTGCCTGCAGAGTTCTGGTTTTACTATCCAGGTCTGTTCCCAAACAATTTGAACTTCTACTTTTAAAAATCCACCTCTCTAAAAACAAGTCTCTCACCGTTGCCGCCTGCTATAGACCACCCTCTGCCCCCAGCTGTGCTCTGGACACCATATGTGAACTGATTGCCCCCCATCTATCTTCAGAGCTCGTGCTGCTAGGCGACCTAAATTGGAACATGCTTAACACCCCAGCCATCCTACAATCTAAGCTTGATGCCCTCAATCTCACACAAATTATCAATGAACCTACCAGGTACCACCCCAATTCCGTAAACAGGGGTACCCTCATAGATATCATCCTAACCAACTTGCCCTCCAAATACACCTCTGCTGTTTTCAACCAAGATCTCAGCGATCACTGCCTCATTGCCTGCATCCGTAATGGGTCAGCGGTCAAACGACCTCCACTCATCACTGTCAAACGCTCCCTGAAACACTTCAGCGAGCAGGCCTTTCTAATCGACCTGGCCGAGGTATCCTGGAAGGATATTGATCTTATCCCGTCAGTAGAGGATGCCTGGATATTTTTTTTAAATACCTTCCTCACCATCTTGAATAAGCATGCCCCATTCAAGAAATTTAGAACCAGGAACAGATATAGCCCTTGGTTCTCTCCTGAACTGACTGCCCTTAACCAACAGAAAAACATCCTATGGTGTTCTGCATTAGCATCGAACAGCCCCCGTGATATGCAACTTTTCAGGGAAGCTAGGAACCAATATACACAGGCAGTTAGAAAAGCCAAGGCTAGCTTTTTCAAGCAGAAATTTGCTTCCTGCAACACAAACTCAAAAAGTTCTGGGACACTGTAAAGTCCATGGAGAATAAGAACACCTCCTCCCAGCTTCCAACTGCACTGAAGATAGGAAACACTGTCACCACCGACAAATCCACTATAATTGAGAATTTCAATAAGCATTTTTCTATGGCTGGTCATGCTTTCCACCTGGCTACCCCTACCCCGGTCAACAGCACTGCACCCCCCACAGCAACTCGCCAAAGCCTTCCCCATTTCTCTTTCTCCCAAATACAGTCAGCTGATGTTCTGAAAGAGCTGCAAAATCTGGACCCTTACAAATCAGCCGGGCTAGATAATCTGGACCCTTTCTTTCTAAAACTATCTGCTGAAATTGTTGCCACCCCTATTACTAGCCTTTTCAACCTCTCTTTCGTGTCGTCTGAGATTCCCAAAGATTGGAAAGCAGCTGCGGTTGTCCCCCTCTTCAAAGGGGGGGACACTCTTGACCCAAACAGCTACAGACCCATATCTATCCTACCCTGCCTTTCTAAGGTCTTCGAAAGCCAAGTTAACAAACAGATTACCGACCTTTTCGAATCCCACCATACCTTCTCCGCTATGCAATCTGGTTTCAGAGCTGGTCATGGGTGCACCTCAGCCACGCTCAAGGTCATAAACGATATCTTAACCGCCATCGATAGGAAACAATACTGTGCAGCCGTATTCATTGACCTGGCCAAGGCTTTTGACTCTGTCAATCACCACATCCTCATCGGCAGACTCGACAGCCTTGGTTTCTCTAATGATTGCCTCGCCTGGTTCACCAACTACTTCTCTGATCGAGTTCAGTGTGTCAAATCGGAGGGTCTGTTGTCCGGGCCTCTGGCAGTCTCTATGGGGGTGCCACAGGGTTCAATTCATGGACCGACTCTCTTTTCTGTATACATCAATGATGTCGCTCTTGCTGCTGGTGAGTCTCTGATCCACCTCTACGCAGACGACACTATTCTGTATACTTCTGGCCCTTCTTTTGACACTGTGTTAACAACCCTCCAGGCGAGCTTCAATGCCATACAACTCTCCTTCCGTGGCCTCCAATTGCTCTTAAATACAAGTAAAACTAAATGCATGCTCTTCAACCGATCGCTGCCTGCACCTGCCCGCCTGTCCAACATCACTACTCTAGACGGCTTTGACTTAGAATATGTGGACAACTACAAATACCTAGGTGTCTGGTTAGACTGTAAACTCTCCTTCCAGACTCGCATCAAACATCTCCAATCCAAAGTTAAATCTAGAATTGGCTTCCTATTCCGCAACAAAGCATCCTTCACTCATGCTGCCAAACATACCCTTGTAAAACTGACCATCCTACCAATCCTCGACTTCGGTGATGTCATTTACAAAATAGCCTCCAAAACCCTACTCAATAAATTGGATGCAGTCTATCACAGTGCCATCCGTTTTGTCACCAAAGCCCCTTACACTACCCACCACTGCGACCTGTACACTCTCGTTGGCTGGCCCTCGCTTCATACTCGTCGCCAAACCCACTGGCTCCAGGTCATCTACAAGACCCTGCTAGGTAAAGTCCCCCCTTATCTCAGCTCGCTGGTCACCATAGCAGCACCTACCTTTAGCACGCGCTCCAGCAGGTATATCTCTCTGGTCACCCCCAAAACCAATTCTTCCTTTGGCCGCCTCTCCTTCCAGTTCTCTGCTGCCAATGACTGGAACGAACTACAAAAATCTCTGAAATTGGAAACACTTATCTCCCTCACTAGCTTTAAGCACCAGCTGTCAGAGCAGCTCATAGATTACTGCACCTGTACATAGCCCATCTATAATTTAGCCCAAACAACTACCTCTTTACCTACTGTATTCATTTATTTATTTTTGCTCCTTTGCACCCCATTATTTCTATCTCTACTTTGCACTTTCTTCCACTGCAAACCAACCATTCCAGTGTTTTTTTTACTTGCTATATTGTATTTACTTCGCCACCATGGCCTTTTTATATTTGTATTTATTTTTATATATATTTTGTTTGCCTTCACCTCCCTTATCTCACCTCACTTGCTCACATTGTATATAGACTTATTTTTTCACTGTATTATTGACTGTATGTTTGTTCTACTCCATGTGTAACTATGTGTTGTTGTATGTATCGAACTGCTTTGCTTTATCTTGGCCAGGTCGCAATTGTAAATGAGAACGTGTTCTCAATTTGCCTACCTGGTTAAATAAAGGTGAAATAAAAAATAAATAAAAAATGTTTCAACCAGAGAATTCCTTTGTCTTTAGAAAGGAAAAGGAACGCAGCTACCTCTCACGGGTGCACGACTGACTGAGCTCATGGCATTCTGCCAGACGTCTTACTCAATCAGCTCTTATTCTCTAATCCTTCACATTAGAAGCCTGAAACAAGGTTCTAAAGACTGTTGACATCTAGTGGAAGCCTTAGGAAGTGCAATATGACCTCAGACACTGTATATTGGATAGGCAAAGACTTGAAAACCTACAAACCTCAGGATGTCCCACTTCCTGGTTGGATTTTTTCTCAGGTTTTTGCCTGCCATATGAGTTCTGAGTTCTACTCACAGACATCATTCAAACAGTTTTAGAAACCTCAGTGTTTTCTATCCAAATCTTCTAATAATATGCATATCTTAGCTTCTGGCCCTGAGTAGAAGCCAGTTTACTCTGGGCACCTTATTCATCCAAGCTACTCAATACTGCCCCCAGCCATAAGAAGTTAAGTACGTTACTGTGATTGTTTTAAATGAAAATTGTAACAAATAAACAAAAATTGCTTTTTAGCAAAGAGTAATTTCTCAAGCAAGAATTTAGCTAGGACTGTCTGGGAGGGGGAAACTGAAAACTATCTGTTGTTGGCAGAGAGGTTTGGAACTCTTATCAGTTTATTAACTAATTTAAAGCATAGCGATGTCACCAGGCAGGCCAAAACTACATCCCACCATAACAAGTAGACATTTCAGATGGTCTTTTCAAACAACTATCACAATTGCACAGTATTATTCCAACCTCAGTGTGGAAATACATATACAACACAGGAAATTAAGTTGTTGAATGCACTGGGCCTTTAACAAAGTATTTCTCTTATCTAACAGGTGAAATCCAGGAGCAACCAACATCAATCAGATGAACTGAAATCAGTGGAAGGAGGCCTCTTCACAGGAACAGAAGAGAGTTTGGCACCTCCACTCGACGACATTTCTGAAAAGTAAAGACATTCACTCATCTGTTTAATTGAATCTATCAATTCACTAAACTTAATATCTGACAGGTTTGCGTGTGCCAAAATAATTTAGTAGTTTTGTGGTGAGGTGAATTTGTATCTACATATATCAATAGATTTATGGTACATGTTTTGTCCATTACAGGAACAGATTGAACATCATTGAGACAGTGTAATTGTTCAAGCCTTGGAAATTGGTGAGATTTTTCATATCAATATGTGACCTCAGAAATGAAAAACCGTCTTAGGCAACTCCTGACATTTATGGCTTGACAATAAAGAGTATGGAACTAGGATAATTATTCTTAGTTCGCTGTATGTAAAGATTAACACTAATTTACTGTACATCCACTTCTTTCTCTCTCTCTCTTAGGTGTACAGAGGAGTCATCTAAGAAAGAGCGAGCAAACATAAAACTGCATTTCCTACGGTGAAAGACTTGCTTCTTTCCTGTCCAGAAACAGACAGCCTTCTCATACCAGAACCAGATAATGGCACACAAAAACGTGCTCCGTCTTATCACTCCTGCAATA